>NC_031783.1:1224917-1302323 GCF_001522545.3 Parus major
GGATGGGATGGGATGGGATGGGATGGGATGGGATGGGATGGGATGGGATGGGATGGGATGGGATGGGATGGGATGGGATGGGATGGGATGGAAGAGACCAACAGTGACTGTCTAGTCCAGCTGCAGTCCTTTCAAACATTTAGCATCTGGAGCTGGGCATTGCAGCAAGACAAAGCTCTCATTTCCACTGGAGTTTCAAGGAAAACTTTCCAACAAAGGAGACATGAAACCCCTGCACTGGCTGGGACAAGCTGGACATCTTCCTCACTGCCACAGCGCTGATGAGGAGGTCCCCAAAGCACAGGCAGTGACATTTCCAGGTTGGCAGCCCCGTGCAGGGGGCTGGGAACACTCACAGGAGCAGAGGAGTGGAACCAGTGGGGCAGGGAGGAGAGGAGCCCACCAGCAGGGAAAAGGGGAACATCGTGAAGAAGATCAGTGGTCTCAACCATTTTTCATGCCTCTATGCAATCAGAGCTAATTACAGTTTAAATCCCAGAATAAGCAAAATATTCCTCCTCCCATTGGGTTTGAATGATAATCCCTCTAGAAGTGCTTATTTATAACAGCACTTAGCACCAAACTGAGCAGTGAACACAGCTAAAACCTTGTCTGGGAGACAGGAACCTGTCAGCCAACAAAGCCAGTGAAAGGTGTTTCCACAGGGAAAACATGGAAAAGACATGCAGATAATTCCCAGCTGATTTCCAACAGCCAGGGTGGTTTGAGGGAGACTTGCACAAAAAAGTTAATCAGGAAGTTCAGTGGTTGAGTTACCAAAAGCCACATTGGTCTGGCAGAGGTGAGTTCTCTGCTTGTGAAAGTGTGAGTGTGTGAAATATGAAACAATTTATAGAAGGATTAATTCTGTACTTCTTAACCAACTAAGGACCACTGGGAATCAGGGCAGATGAGTTAAAGTAATCTGTGGAATAAAAATTATCCCAGAAACGTGGGAAGGTGAGAGCAGAAGCAAATATAGTCCCAGCATCAGCTGTCACGGGTAACAGAGCCTCATGAATCAGGCTCTAAAACAGTGACTTCCTCCATATCATTAAAATTGCATCTTCTCTGATTGCCCTGCTGGCACTGGGATGCTGAGCCCTTCATCCCTAGCCTGGGTTTGTTTTGAACATGTACAAATGATCACACGAGGCACAAAGCACAGGGAGGCTGGGTCAGAGCAATGGGAGGCTCCTGCTCTTCGGGTGCCTTCCAAAGGTGCTCCAGAGAACAGATGTGCACATCTGTGAGGGGATTCCAAAACAGCAGAGAGTGGCAGCCTAGTTTGGGTGTGGAACCCTGAAGAATGGAGGGGAAGAATGAACACAGCAGCATTCAAGGGGAAAATAATTCCAGTAATTCAATAAAGCAAAAACTGCTCTGATCAAGGTGTCCTCAATTCCAAATTGAGCAAAGATGGCTGAAACAATGATCTGAGTAAGACAAAATGGAAAGCTAAAGTCTCCATCCTGTTAGTGTGAAGCTCCTCTATCTTGTGCCTGTATCAAACACATACCCAGAGGTATTTCATATTAAATCTGGGCAACCGAGACCACCAGAGATTGTGCACTTGCCCAGAAAATGCAGTAACAGGGTGGTAAAGAAATGCTCAGTGACTCAGAGAGAGGAACTGGCTTTGCTTTTCTTTTCAAGGATTGATCTCTAAAGCCTTCCAGGAGTACTGGAGCTGTGAGAGGCTTTGCACAGGCCCCAGTCAGCGCCTTCCCCATCCAGCTCACCTGGTGCATCATTACTCGTACCATGTCTTCTGAAAGATTAAGCTGGACAGAGAGACTGGGAGCTTTTTTACCCATCTGATCTTCTGTTTCATCACTGTAAAATGCTTTCACAGATGTCCTGGTCGCCACAGGTCTTTGGTTGGCAGAATTTCATGGGGACATGTGATTTGCATATCAATAATGCTCCCCTTGGCAGGTCCTTCCCCTGCTTGCTGATCCTTTCTTCTCAAAACTCTCCCAGGGCTGAGCTGTGGTCTGCATTTGGTGGCCTGGCCATTTTCTTGGCAGCTGGGAGAGATTTAAACTGACAGAGGGCAGGGTTAGATTAGTTAATAGGGAGAAATTCTTCCCTGGCAGGGTGGGCAGGCCCTGGCACAGGGTGCCCAGAGAAGCTGTGGCTGTCCCTGGATCCCTGGAAGTGTCCAAGGCCAGGCTGGATGGGGCTTGGAGCAGCCTGGGATGGTGGAAGGTGTCCCTGCCATGGCAGGGGTGGAATGGGATGATCTGTAAGGTCCCTTCCAGCCCAAACAATCCCATGATTCGGTGGAGCCACCAGTGTGCAGGACTCTGGCTGATCCTGCTGTTTTCCTGTTGGGATGTTCCCACTGTTTGCCCTGGAGAACAGCTGTGATCCTGCCTTATGGATCATCCCATCCCCTTGCTCTTTTGGGAAAGTGCTTTTCACCAGCCCAGTAAATACCCAGACTCCTTTGAAAACTGATCTTCTTCACCCTGCCTTCCCTGTCCGTGTTTGGATCTCACAGCTTGGTTTTCTAACAAGGGACCAGGCAGGGGTTTCATCTCCTTTCCTTGCAAAAGGTGTTCTTGTTGGATCCCAAAGTCACACCCAGGGACCTATTCCATGTGCTGATTTCCAGCTGATTTCCAGTTGATTTCCAGCTGATTTCCAGCTGATTTCCAGCCCCTCCCAGGGGCTCGTCAATCTCAAAGCCACAAGAGAAGCCAAATGAGGGCTCGCACCCCTTGCACCCCTTCCATCCGCCCGGGTCGGGAGGATTTGTGTCACCTGCCAGCTGTCCTTGCTCCCCTGCCCCAGTCCCGGTTTCCAGGCGATGTTTGGCACCTGCCACATTCAGGATCTCCTCCCAGACCTCCACCACCCGACCGAGGGCAGCACAGACGTGTCCCGGGCCAGCAGGGAGGAAGGAACCAGGGGAGCCCTGTGCAGGAGGGCAGCCCCTCCCTGCCCCCTGCCCCCTGCCCCGGCCGGGCGGAGCTGACCCCGAGCAGGCGGCTCCAGCCCCGGGGCGGCCGTGTCCGCTCGATGCTCGCCTTATTCTGCTCTGCCTGATGGGCTCCGGCTGCCTTCAAGAGCCATTAACACCAAGGCAGGGAGAGAAAAGCAACAAAAGGCTCTGAAGTTGTGCCTTTCCTGCCTGGGAAAGTCCTCACCGGGCTGGGGGTGCCAAAAGAAGACGGGTGCTGGACAAGAGTGAGGCTCTCAGAGCTGGAAAATGAGAACAAAATTAAAAATGAGCAGGAGAAAAATGGCAAAAGCCCCTGCAGCCTGTCTGGGATGCTTTTACCACGCAGGGAAGAGGAAATCAGGTTCAGAGGCCAGCAAAAGAGGTTCTAAAGGATGGAAAAAGTCACAGTGAGAGCAGCTGCTTTCCTGGATTTGCACCCCAATCTCTTCCCTCCTCACTTTTGCACTCTCTGTCCCATGACACGCTGCATTCACCTGCTTCCCCAGCTCTAATGACACCTTCCCATTCCTGTCCCCTGGCATATCCTATCCTGCAGGACCTGAGGCAGGATCTCCTGGAGCCCTGCTGCTGGTTGGGTGGCCATGGTTGGACCTTCTAGGAGGTCCTTGTGACTTCACAGGGCAGCATTTCCTTGGAAATTTGGCTCTTTTATTGGACTAAGCCCAAGAAGCTTCACAAAAATTCTTACCACTTTTTAGATTTTGACTATTTTGTCCAATTCAGGGGGCCAAACATTTAAGGAGGGTGAAGGCTGGGCCAGGCAGGATATGAACTTCATCCAGCAAGCTGCGCTCACAGCACTGCACTGGAGCTGTGAGAGGGAGCGGGACAGGCAGGAGCTGGAGCAGGGAACAGGGATGAGCTGCTGCTGCTGGGCTGCACTAGAACCTGGCAAAGCCAAGGGCAGCTGGAGCCAAATAATGAGGAACTGGAGACAAGTCCATTCAGTTGACACAACCTGGCTTCCTTCAGCTGCTCTGACGTGTTTTTGGGGAGGATGAAGCTTGGCCAGTGACAGAAGAGCTCTGGCCAGTTGCCTTGGAAGTGCTGCTCTGATACCATGCAGAACACGGATTCAGAAAAGAGGAAAAGATAAAAATAACCTGTGGCACATCACACAAACCAGGCCCTGGCTTGGGAACATCTCCCAGGCAGGGAGTCAGCCCTGGCAAGTTGTGTTTGTGTTGTCATTTCTCCTGCTCCACCACCCACCTGCTCCTTCACCTAACATGGAAATTCCCAGAAAAATGGCAGAGCTGGAGGCAGCTGGGAAGATGTGAGAGCCACAGGGGAGGAAGAAGGCAGGTCCTGCTCTCCAGTCCTGCTCAAAGCCCAAGGTGGACAGCAGGGAAGGCCCTGTGGGTGGAAATGATGAGGAAGGTCTGGGTGAGGGCCTGAAGGAGCCCTCCTGGGCTGCTCCCAGGGCTCAGTAGGGTCGATGGAGGCACCAGGGTGTCTGCAGGGTGCTGGGAAGGGCGTAGGAAGCAAAGGGGAGCACTGTGATCCTTCACTGTGACCCACCACAGGTGTTGGAGGCACAGCCTTGTAACTTCAGAGTAGCAAATGTGTGCAAGACAACAGCAGGAGCCGCAGACCAGAGAGAAATGGGAGAGTGAGCAGCTCTTTCAAGCAGCCAGGGAAGAAAAAATAATCAAAAAAAGCACTTTGGCTAGAAGGTGCTTTACAAAGTATTTATGAGGTGTGCTCGTTAAAAATGGATAAGCTGTGCAGTGAGGCTGCAGAACTCCTGCAAGCACCAGGAATGGGAACTTCTGCTGCCCAAGGAAGGGCAGGAGGAGCGAGCCTGAGCTCGGGGAAGCAGCGTGGGCATCACTGCTGTGATCACACTGGGCTGCAGGACCTGCACAGCTCCTGCTGCTCTGCTTTGTTTGTGCTCAGGATCTGCATTGAGAGGGATCTCTACCCCTCACCTTCCACCTCCTTTCTGCAGGAGCTGGAGTAGCTCCTGGCACTGGCCTTGTGCCCCACATGTTTTAGGGGCTGCATCCAGGCTGAACCCACCAGCAGCTTTGCAAAGCTGGCTGCTCTCCATGGGGAAAAGGAGTAGGATTGGATGCAGAGCAGAGGAGCACAGGGCACCCTCCATCTCCAGCAGCAAAATGCTCCCAACCAGAAGTGACCGTAGGTTGGATGAGCCAGAAATTGCAAATAGGTAATGAGGCACAAACCTTAAAAAGTTTTGGATTTTGGAGAAGTTGGGGTTTTAATTAAAACCTGGCATTACTGTAATTTCTAACTAAAACAAACAGAGGGACCATGCTAAAACCAAGGGTAAATGGAGAGGCCTTATCAAGGCTAGAAGATGTGGATGCTGAGTCAGCTGGGCTTAAAAACAACCAGAAAACCTGATAAAGACAATAGTAAACCAAAAAAGCTCACTAAAACAAGAAACTAAGAGCCCAGACAGACGCCCATCTGGTCCATTTGCCATTTTATCCTGAAAGGTAGAAAGGTTAAAGTGCATTCCTTTCTCCCTTCCAGGACCCTACCCATAAAAAGACCACCGACTTATTTCAAAGAATAAACCACACATGCTTAATTGCCTTTTTTTCTCATTAGCATGAGAAGCAGAGAGTGAGTGATAAGTGGGTTATGAATATGTATTTGTATTCAATACTTTTGTAAATCAAAGCCTGTAATCACCTGTACTCGGGGCCACGTGCATTTTAGGGATGACCCAGCACCAGTCCAGCGCTGATTAAACACACCCTCTCTAATTAAAACAATTAGAGAATTTTTGTCCATCTCAGTTGGATATTGATACCAGATCATATCCATATTTTGGTAAATCAGTACAGCCTGCTTGGATGCAGCTCTGGAGGATGAGGAGGAGAGAGGAGGGTTTTGCAGGGATGAGGGGTGCAGACAGGTGGGAGCGCAGTGCTGGGTCAGGGTGAGCTGTGCAGATCCAGATCCATCCCAGCGTGTGCATCCTCCCCAGATCCATCCCCCGTGTGCATCCTCCCCAGATCCATCCCCTGTGTGCATCCTCCCCAGATCCATCCCCTGTGTGCATCCTCCCCTGATCCATCCCCTGTGTGCATCCTCCCCTGATCCATCCCCTGTGTGCATCCTCCCCTGATCCATCCCCAATGTGTGCATCCTCCCCAGATCCATCCCCCGTGTGCATCCTCCCCTGATCCATCCCCAATGTGTGCATCCTCCCCTGATCCATCCCCTGTGTGCATCCTCCCCTGATCCATCCCCTGTGTGCATCCTCCCCTGATCCATCCCCCGTGTGCATCCTCCCCGGATCGATCCCGGTCCCGTGGGCTGTGGCAGAGGGACTCGATGTGATGGGGAACATCTGCTCCCTTCATCGCCACCTCCCCCGGGCCGGGCCGTGCCCGCAGCACCCGGCGGGCCGTGAGAAGAAGAGCAGCGCTGTCAGAGCCCATCAGCGCTGATGGGCACGGGGGGAGCGGCTGCGGGGGGACACGGAGCGGCACGGGAAGGCCCTGGCTCCTCCTCAGCGGCCCCCAGCACAGGGGATGTGCCCCGGGTTTGTTGAATGAGAGATAAGAGTGGCTCGGAGGAGGAGGAGGTGAGGCAAAGGCAGCGGGGTCCGTGTCCCTGGAGTGCGGGATGGGCATCTTGGCTTGGCCAAGCACAGAACTCCAGGGTCTGTGTCTGTCCTGGCCGGGTGGGCTCCTCGCTGGGCTCACAGCCCTCCTGGTCCCACAGTCAGATCGTTCCTCTTTGCTCCTCTTTCCAAGCAGCTGCTTTGTCTGGGCCGAGGCTCCAGGAGAAAAGACACTTTAGGGAGCTGTAAGGAGCCAAGCACACCGGTCAGCAAATTCACTGAAGGCACGGCTCAGCCTCCTAGCAACCCCAGCACTGAAAAAAGCTAAAATCCCGTCTCGGTGGGTGAGATCCTCCCTCTTGCCCTCAGCTCAGTGTCAGTGCTGTGACAGCACGGGGGAGGGCAGCCAGCGGCTGGGGACAGCAACAGATGGGAACGGCTCTGTGCAGCTGCCAGCCAGAGCTGGGGCTGGTTTGCTGCAACTGGAGCCGAGCTGGGCTGCTCAGAGCATCCCTGCAGCATCCCCAGCCCTTGGAAAGGCCACAGGAAAAATACCTGCAGGAGCCAACCCTGCAAAAATGCAGCCATGGAGCTGGGAGTGATGGATTGTCCTGTAAGTGCCACAGGAACGTGGTCACCCCTGCTCCCTGCAGGAGAGGTCCTGTGCTGTGGCACTGCCAGTTGAAATGACCCCCCAAAAATGGCCTTTTCTGCTGGGACTTGGGGAGAGGAGCAAGAGCTGCTGCTCTGGGAGATGTTGGGACAAGGGAAAGAAGGCCCTTCTGTCCCATATCAGATCTTTGTAAAAGATTCACAAAATCATAGAATAGTTTGGGTTGGAAGGGACCTTAAGGGTCTTCTGGTTCCAGCTGCCTCTCCCAGGGTCTTCTCTCAGCTTCCCATGGGAACAGTTCCCTGGTCAAAATTCTCAGGTCACACCCATGTCAGACAACTCCCCAAAACATTCCAGATCTTCTCTGAGAATCCTGGAGTCATTACCACATCTTTACTCAGGCAAACATTCATCCATCACTGCCAGGGGATAAAGAGTAGACTCCAAACTACATCCCATGAATGTCACCTCCATAAGAACAAAACAAACAGCAGGCTGGGACCTCAGCAAAATCCAGGGGAGCAACAAGGTCCTGCTCCATGAGGCTTGAGCTGGCAGGCTCTGGCCAGAGCAGTTCAGCACCCTGGGGACACCAGCTCAGAGCAGAAACCTGCCCCTGTTTGGTGAATCACTCTTGCAGTGGCTGTGGAATGGGATGTGGAGTCTGGTTGTGTCTGGCCAAGACCGGACAAAAATTATTTGTAGAGACCCTGGAGGAGCTTTCTGTGCAATCTCACTCAGGACCACGGAATTTCCATGGAAATGTGGAAAGCTGAGGTTTCTCCACACCTTTGTCTACCCACTCCATCTTTATCAGAAATCTTTTCACCATCCTAAAGGGTGAAACCTCATTGAATTGGCCCATGACAGCCCAATGTGTTGAGGTGGGTTTGATGATCTGGAGACCTACACAGAGACCCTGACCCTTTTCCTTCAGGCCTCTGAAGTCCCTTCAGGCGAGCAAGAACCTTCAGTCATTAGAAAGGCTGGACTGAAACTAACTGCCCTAAAAGAGAAAAGCTTTACCTCCCATCCCCAGGCCCCCAGGCCTTTAGGATTTCTCTGGGCAGCATGAAATTAGTGAATTACTATTTGTGTGACTCCCTAGACCCTTGCCCATAGGACATTTTCGCTCTGTCATATAATGTAAACTGCAGGCTCTGGATGTTCAGAGAGTCAGAAGTAACTGGAAGAAGGAAGGAAAAATGTAATGTGGTCCCTTGGAGAGCTGCAGGCTCCCCAGAGCATCTCCAGGAACGTGGCACTCACACGCAGAGCTGAGACAACACTGACCCCTCTGCAGCTCAGCACATCCATTTCCTGCCACTTGCTTATTGCCAGGGAAAAAAGTCATCATTAACAGCCAAAATAGAATTTTTTTAAAAATTATAATGAATGGGTGGATTTAATGGCAAAAGAGTTCTCTGTTCTCTGCTGGTTCTGATCCTTGGTGTTCTTTGGTCCTTGTTTGTCTCCTTTATTTCAAGGTCACCCCCCTCAGGTGCAATCTGGGTATTTCTGTTACTGGTCAGGGCTGAATGTGTTGGTCCATCCATGGGCACAAATAATCATTCACACCAGAGAAACTGGGACAGGGCCCCCCCTGGAAACAGTTCCTGACAGCAATACCAAGCTCCAGGCTGCTCCTTGCCCTGGCCACAGACAGGAAAAATGTTCTGGAGTACACCCAGAATTCTGCACCTCCTCCCACCTTCAGACACAGAATTGTGGAGCATCTCCAGCTGGAAGGGACCCACAACTCCCTGCTCCTTGCAGGACCACCTAGAACTAAACCATGGCACTGTGAGCCCCATCCAGGCATCTGAAATTGGGTAAAATGAATTCTGCTCCTGCTCTGAAGTCATCTTGTCCCCACAAGTGCACCTTTGTTCCAGGTCACTGTCTCACCCACCATTGCATCCATCACCTGTAGAAATCCATCCACCATCACCTGTAGAAAGGAGACCTGAGAAGCTCAAGAGGTTTGAGCTTCCCAAAAGATGGAGGACTAACATGAAAATCATGGAATTGTATGGGGTTCTCTTGACCATGAGATGCTGCTGGGGAAACCTTGTTCAAAAGGCTGGAAGTCCTCTCCAGACACCTCTCCCTGGTTTTGTTTCAGAATAATTCAAAACAAAATCTGGAAGTCCCTCAGCAGCTCCTCTGGCACCAGAAGATGGCCAGAGGGACCAGCAGACCCTTAACCATTAGCCATGGTGTGGTGCTGCACTCCTGGTGTGTGCTCAGCTGCTGCAGCCGTGGCAGACACGTGAATCACCTCTTGTTCTCTCTGATGTGGTGGTGTCAGAGAAAAGGGAATAGTGGAGAGGACACACACCCTGTAAAGGAGATCTCATAGAATCACAGAATCATTCAGGCTGGAAAAGCCCTCTGAGATCGTTGAGTACCACCCTTAACCCCACTCTGTCCCCAAGTGCCACATCTACACAGCTTTTAATCCCTCCAGCAATGGGGACTCACCACTGCCCTGGGAGGCCTGGTGCAATGTTTTGTGAACAGCGGGGTGAGGAATGTGGGAATGGGCTCCAGGATGCTGCAGGAGGGGTTTTTCCCAGAATGAAAAAGCAGAGGGTGAAGAACAGCAGGAGGAGATACTGCGAGCAAGGGAGGCAGGTGATGTCCTCTCATGAACTGCTCTCCCAGGTCCAGCCTTGCACTTGTGCATGTTAAACCTTCTGGTTTCTGGATCCTGAAGGCTGGCAGGAAGGGGTTTCCAGGTTATCACCCCAGACAGCTGGGCAGTCAGACTGTTCTCCAGTCAGACTGTTCTCCAGCCAAACTAGAGGGGTGCTGCTGTGCTTTCCCAGAAATGATGAGAACAGTCTGATAAGAGACTTGTCTCTTGACCTTCAAGCAGCAGACTCCATCCTCAGTGCCCCACCACTGGCACCCCCACCCACCATCCCTTTTGGCCTGGAGGTGCCTGGAAGAGGGTGAGGAGCTCTCTGGTTCATTGATCCCATCTCTCCAAGGCACAGGAGGCGTCTCGGCAGCGTCAGCATGGCTGGTTGTTATTGTCATTGCTGATTTCTGTGCTCTCCTGCCTCTTTCTCCCTGACTGGTTTGGTGGCCCTGTCATTACCAGGTTTCTCCAGCTGCCTGTCAGGGTCCTACTGGCCTCAGCGTTGCCTCAGGCTCCTGGATAACAAACAAGGCACAGAAGAGTCCTTGGGTTTCCACGGCCTTAATTAGCTGGTGTCATTTTAGGGATGTGTGTCCTGCTGGAGACACAGACAGCTCAGGAGGCATCTTTAAATGCATCCAATTAGAGGGGGCTTCAGAGACGAGCCAGCAGCTCCTGAGTGCAGGGGCTGCTGTGAGACCTTGTGTCCTCACCGAGTTGTTCTCCCCCTGGCAAACACCAGTCCCTCCTCGCTGGAACTGTCCCTGCTGTGGTCCTGCTGGCATTCACAGTGTCCTGCCTGCCTTTTCTCCAAGGAACCTGCCAGTGAATCCTGTCGGACTCAAAGCTTGGGTAGATGCTGGGACAAAATCAGTCAGTGTTTGCTTGAGTTTTCAGCAGCTCTGGATCTCCAAGGGAGCTGCTGCCCAGTGTCTTTGGACAGAGCACGGCTCCCCTGTCCCTTCCCCTTCTCTGCTGATGTGCCAGTTCTCACTGTGACCACGATCAAGGGGTTGCTCTTGGTGATCCTTGTACTGAGTTGGTCCCTCCCAGCTCTTCCATATATGAATATGGTATTCCATGTCCATAGGATACCAGGATATTCTATGGCTCTTTGATAACCTGTTGCTGAGACCCAGCTCAAGGAAATCCTTTATTCCTAAGGATGGCTCCTCAGGGAGTCTAAGGAGGCACCTTCATGGATTGCTCTGCAGGCTGTGACTGAGGAGTGCCACCACAAGCACCCCTCACCACCCCAAAGAGCTCATGCCCTGCAGGGTCCACAAGGAGAGACAACCCTGAGGAGAGGCAGAGGACTGGGGACTTCACACAGAACCTCCACTGTGACCTGAGCTTCCTTGAAACAAATGAGAGGCCAATGGAGTGAGGATGTGAATAACAGAACCACACAAAGCTTTGGGTTGTAAAGGATCTTTAAAGCTCATCCACAGGGGCACCATGGGGCATCCCCTGCAAGGGGCAGGGACAGCTTCTACAAGAACAGGCTCCTTCAAGCCCCCTCCAACCTGGCCTTGGACACTTCCAGGAACAGGGCAACCACAGCTTCTCTGGGCAGCGTGTGCCAGGGCCTCGCCACCCTCACTGTAAAATAACATTTATATCCACCTAAATCTCCCCTCTTTCTGTTTAAAACCATCCCCCTTCATCCTATCACAACAGGCCCTGCTGAAAGGCTCATCTCTGTACCATGAGATGTTTTCTGGGGTGTGTTTGTCCTTCAACATCTGCACACAGCTGTTTGCAAAGCCCTCATGGGGAGCTCTGCATTCCAGTCAACCATGAACATCTGCAGCCAAACACGAGCACGTCAGACTGCCAGAGTCTTCCTGTGCAAGGTGAGTTCATCCCATCTCCCTGCCCACATCCTGCCTATGACAGGTCACCTCTGGCACCTGCCTGTCCCCCAGGGAGGTCCCTTGGTGTCCCCATCCTCCCCTCCTGCCCCAAGCCTCACTGCAGCTCCAGGTAACAGCACCCGGCACCGTCCCTTCAGCCTCCACCTCGGCTCCCTCTCTTCAGCAGCTAGGTCAATCCCCTCCCCGGGGCTCAATAATTATTAAATCAATTAAACCCTGATGGAAATGAGGTTCCCATCCCCAGTCCTGGATGTGATGCTGAGGAGTCCGGGCTCCGCTCTGGCTGGGCTCGGTGGCAGCGGCTGCAAAGAGTTAATGCCGAGCAGCACCATTAATATTCTCACTGATAACCCCAAATACCAGCCCTGCACGGCTGTCGCTTTCATTAGCGCCGGGAAAATGAGCCCTTCAAAATAGGACAGGCGGCTGGGGGGGGGGCGTGGGGAGGAGGGCTCTGGGGCCAAACACACGATTTTCCGTGCGATTGAAGGATATTAAACCTCCTTCCAGTGACGTCAGGGGTCTCTTGGGTGATGGTGAAGGATTCCCCAGCCCCCCTCGGCCCCGAGCTCCCCAGCCCTCCCCGGGTGGGTGCCCGAGAGCCGCGGCAGCGGGTGCGGGCCCGGAGCGCCGCGGTCGGGAGGTGTGCGGGCGGCTGTCACATCGCATCACTCCCGGCCCCGGCGCGGTCACTCGAGGAAGGTCCTTTGCTGCAGAAGCGCTTCAAGAGTCAGCGATTCACTCAAGCGGCTGGGCAGAGCCAGGGGTGGCCGGGCACCCAGGGATGGAGTGGGGAGATGGGGTTTGGGGATTTTTCCTTTTTCAGATGTGGAAGGGGAGCGAGAGCCCTGCTCGGTGTCTGGAAAAGTTCATCTTCCATGTAACCTGTGCAGGAGGTGCAGAGCCGGTGGCACCTCAGATCTCCTAAATTTTGCTTTACCATGTGTATTCCCAGCAAATCTGAGCACTTTGGGTGCTGGGAAAGGACGGCTCAGCCAGGGGCCAGATCCGTTCTGCTCTCCATCACAGCCTCCAACGGGATCCCAGGGAAGCTGCAGAGCACGGATTGGGTTTTTCAGCTGTTGCATCTCCCAGTGTTTCAGCTGCAGTTGTCCAGCTCCCTTGGGATGCTGCTGTGGCCAGGGAGAGGGATCAGATGGGATGGGGAAACTGAGGTAGGGGCCAGGTGCTTGAGCACCCATGCTGTCCAAAGACACGATGGATGGGCTCAGGACTGGGGCTGTGATGCTGTTGGACCAGAGGAGCCACAGAAGGAGCTGCTGCAGTGATGGGAAGCACAGCCTGAGGCTGTGGCAGTCTGGAAGGACCATGCCAATTTTTGGCCCCATCCAGGTCCCATTGTCCATAGTGAGAAATGAGTCTTGCAAGATGCTGAATGTGAGCCAAGGTCCCTCAAAGAATCTTGGAACAGTTTGGAAGGGACTTCAAAGCTCATCTTGTTCCAGCCCTTGCCATGGGCAGGGACACCTTCCACTGCATCAGGTTGCTCCAAGCCCTGTCCAAGGTGGCCTTGAACAGTAACAGGGGCAACCACAACTTCATCCTTCTCTTCCTGAATGAGGACACTGAAGTAGTTTATGTTCAAGCCAGACATTAAGTGGGAAATGAAGATCCACTTTGACACATGCCCAGGGAGGGTGATGACCGAGACAAACCTGCCCCTGACCCAGAGACGTCTCTGGAGGTACCAGGAGCCAGCCATGGTTCAAGGTTTCTGTTTCACACGGTCCTGGAGGATGCAGCCATGGGTGCTTGTACAGGGACTAGGGGCTTGTACATCCCATTTTGATGGATCTCATGGTCCAGGGGCTGTCCAGGCACAGAGCTGCCCCCCCTGCCAGCCCCCCAGCCTGCTCCTATGGGGCACAAGTGTGCCCTGGAGGAGAGTGGCCCGTTCTGTGCCCATGCCAGGGTGACAGCGCATCCCTCAGCCCATGGTGCTCCCCCTGCACGGCAATGGCTGCATCCCACAGCATCCCCAAAGAGCCCCAGCACTCCTGGGACTTGGAACCCCAGGGCTCCTTGGGCCACTGGAGATGTTCTGGTCCAGCCCCCTGCTCACAGCCCCTATCCCCTCCCTGACCTTTGGGGTGCCCCGCAGAGCTTGTTTTCCAATCTGCCCAAGGAGTGGCTGTCCCCAGAGCTCTCCTGGCAGCCGGGCATGGGATCCAGCACGGGACAACCCCGGCAGCATCCTGTGAAGAGAGACAGAGGTGTCCTCACCTGGCTACCGTGCAGCTGGAGGTACAGACACCAAAGTCAACAGCGAGGTGACACAAGGGACAGGAGAGGGGCTGCATCTCTCTCCCCACCTGCTGATGTCCCCGGTGCCGGGAAGAACCAAAGCTGCGGCCGGGGAAGCCAAATGGCAGCGTCTGGCACACGTGGGGCCGGGGAGGCGGTGCCGGGCTCAGCAGCCTGTGTGACAAGCCAGACCAGCATGGTGGATGGCAGTAATTATCGTGCCGCCCACAGCTGAAGGGGAGCATATGGTAAGGAAAAGGAAACTAACTTGTATTTTTCCGCACCCCCGGGCTCAGCCTTTCTGGGGCTGTCACAGTCGATTTGTGCTGCCTGAGCTGTTTCGCCCCGGCCGCCCCTGCGTGCGGCAGCTCCCTGGCAGGGCTGGGACACGGAGCAGGGAGCTGGACGCCTTTGGAGCACCTTGGGATTCAGAAGCCCTGAGGAACCCCGAACAGAGCTGGACACCCACCCTGGCTGGGCTTGGGGAGGTCTCTGCAGCAGCCCTAGGTTATCCATCAGCTCTGAGCTCTCTGCTTTCCAACCAACCAGGCTTTCCTGACCGTGGGTTATTCCCCACTGGAGCTCCCAGGCAGCCCCTAAAGCCACCACAAATCATACAGAGCCCTCCCTGAGCCACTGTGTGTGCTGTGGGCAGCCACTCGTAGGGTCCAGGAATGGTTTAGGTTGGAAAGGACCTCAAAGCCCATCCCCTGCCATGGCAGGGACACCTTCCACCATCCCAGGCTGCTCCAAGCCCCATCCAGCCTGGCCTTGGACACTTCCAGGGATCCAGGGGCAGCCACAGCTTCTCTGGGCACCCTGTGTCAGGGCCTGCCCACCCCCATAGGGATGAATTTTTCTCTACCATCCAATCTAACCCTGCTCTCAGAGAGTCTCCATTGCACACCCAGGCATGATGTGGCCTCTCAGGTGCCCCCAAAGTGGCCAGGATCTGGCTGGGAGGGAAAGCTGCTGCCTCACTCCAAAGCTCTCTCCCAGCCAGTCCTCTGTCCAAATCCTCTTGCCAAAGTGAGCCAGGAGGCGGCAGAGGCAGCAGGCAGCTGTCCCTGTTGGAAGCATCGTGGTTTCCATGTTCATGGCCAGTGGGGATTTCTCAGGTGTGGGAAGAAGTTGGAGCTGCCAACAGGCACTGGGGTGGGTGAATCCTGCTGATATTGGCTTTGCTGTGACAAGGAGAGCCCGATGCTGGAGCTGAGCTCCTTCAAGGGCCATGATCCTGTTCCATGTTGTGGTGCAAGGCTGTGTAGGAACCACCTGGGCATCCTTGCCAGCATCACCACAGACTGGTTCATCTGCCAACTGGGCATGGATTCACCCCAGGAAAGCAAAACTTCTATTTTTCATTGAGAAAGGCAAAGTGGGAGTTTCCAGTTCCTTTCCAGATCTGCTGCTGCTGCCTCAGGGCTCCTGGAAGAGGCTGGACCCAGACACTGTTTCTATGCAGTGGGATATAAAACCAGTTTTCTCACTATTGCTGGTGTCTCACTGGTACAGGGCAACATCTCAGGGGTCTGGTTTGGGTACAGAAACTCTGAGAACAGAGCTGAGCCTTGTGGGAGGTGGGGACCATGGTAGGGCTGGTTGAGACCTCAGCTCAGAATTCTTCAGGGTAGAATACCAAATCTGGCACCCTGCTTGACCCAAAGAGGATTTTGCAGGGACACAGGTGGCTGCTGGCCCCAGGATGCAGCACCAGCATCCAGGGGAGGTTATTTCTTCAGAAGGAAATTCAATGAGCAGGAGACCTCAACCCTCACAAAGCCCTCAGCAAACACCAGTAGAAAGAGGGGACACGAGGAGAGGGTTTCACCCACGTGCCCTGAACTGCCCTTCCCACAGCCAGGGGCTCTCTCCAGCCCCTGGCAGCCCTGCTGGGGCAGCAGGGCTGGGGACAGCTCTGCCGACAGAGCTCCTTCCCCTGCTCCAGGAGGTGCCCATCTCCACCCAGCTCCACCCTGGGCCAGCTGGCTGCAGAGCCTGGATGCCACAGGAGGGTGGCACGGGCTGAGGCTGCTGGTTTTTAGCACAGGGCCCGGAGAGCCGCTGAGCTCCGGGCACGGCGCGGGGCCCATCTGTCACAGCAGCCTCTGGCCCAGGCACAGCTTGCACAGCACGGGCCAGAGCATTGCCCAGTGCTGGGCCACGGGCACGGCCAGCTCTGGCTGCTCCCCCCACAGCCCCCGGCCCCTCCAGCAGAGCTGGGCCCCCCTGTGTTACCGATATCCCAGGGAAACGGGTGGAGAAGTGAAAGGGGCTGAGCAGCCTCTTGGCTCATTGATAACCCGGGGGGGAGGGATTATAATGTGCACAGAGAACAGGAACATCAATTAGTTTCTCTTTAATGGCAGGAGGAGGATGGGGGCTCTTGAGGGGTTGGGGGTGTCCTGAAAAGCAAGAGCTGAATTCCCAGGCTGGAGGAGGATGTGGCCGTGCTGCAGGAAACCCTTTCCATGTCAATGCTCCCTCCTCACGCTGGATCCCTTGGGTTTGCCTGTAGGACACCAAAAGCACCCCCACCCTCATCCCTGGGCTCCCCACCCATCCCAAGAGCCCTTTTTGGGGGAAAAATTTGTTTGTGGGGAAAAAACACCAAACCCGAGCTTAACTGCTCCAGCCAGGGCTGAGTGGAAGGGAGCGGTGGGGTGGGCTAGGAAGGAGAAGACCCCCGGGAAGCTGCGGCTCGGTGCCTCCTCCCCCTGCGGGTCCCTGACCTCCCGTTTGCCTGTCAAGAGCGAGCTCCGCCACCGAAACACCCCCTGTCAAATTAGTGAGTCAGAAGACGTAAGAGAGACCACCGCTGCTAATTTGTACATTAACTGGTTCTGACAGAAATATTTCACAAGTGAAAAAACAGAAAATGTGCCTCAAGACAATGTGCAACTTCCGTACCAGCAAACTTCTGCTTAACTGTGCGGTGCCCGAGGAGGGGGGACCCCCTCCCGCCGCGCCCCGCCGGGAGCACCGGCACGGCTTTAGCCCCGGGGGATGCTCCTGGACCGCCGGGTCAGGCCCTGGGCCCTGGGAGGGGGGCAGATTCCCCAAAATTGGGGGGGAGGGGGGCAGGGGATCCTGGCACCGTTCCCCATCGGAAAAAAGGAAAGGGAATGAGAGGGTGGAAGGGGCTTGGTGAGAGCCCCCTCCTCACACCACGATAGGGGGTACGGCCCCTCCACAGCACCGCTCTGCTTCCAGCAGCTGCCGAGATCAGGGGCTGCTGCTTTTTGCCCCCAGCCCCAGGATACGACCGGCAGGGGCTGTCCCCAGTGTCACCGTGTGCCACAAGCCGTGGCTCTCGGGCTACGGCCACTCTGCCGGGAAACCCGGGGGTGCAGGGAGCTGCCAGCTGTGCCCACCGCAGTCCCCGGGGTGCGAACCCTCCCCGGGAGCCACGGGAACCTCCTGAGCCTCCGCAGCAGCTCCAGCTCCACCAGCGGCCGTGTCCAGAGCTGGCGGCCCAAGGCGGTGGGCGAGCCCCTGTGCCGAGCCCCGGGCAGCAGAGCCCCACGGAGAGGAGGCAGGAGCGAGGTGCCGGGGCTGCCTTGCGGCTCCTCGGGGCAGCCTCACGCCCTGGCCGGGCCCGTCCTCCCCCGAGCGGGGCTGGCACCGCTGCGTGTCGGGGCGCGGGTGGGAGCAGGTCCTCGGGCCAGCAGCATCGAGCACATGATCTGTTGTGGCAGGTTCCCTGCAGCCTGGAGCCAGCCCCGAGCGAGCGCTGGTGATGGCTTTAATTGCTTTCAGATTCGATAGCCCAGCCCGTGACAGCCCGGCCCCAGCTGTGCCGGGCCGGACCCTGCGCGGCCCCGGGCCCGCTGCCCTCGGGTGGAGCCCGGGAGGAGGAGGAGGAGGAGGAGAGGAGCCGTCCTGACTTGGGGTCTTCCTCTTCATCCCATCTCCTTCCTCGTGTGTGTCTGGGTGACCGCCTGAGCCTCGTCCCTGGGGAAACCCAGCCGAGGGACAGTGTGGCACCCTAGGATGGCACGGCAGCCCTGCTGTGAAGCCACCCGGCCATGTGCCACCGTGACCACCAGGTGAGCACCCAGGGCAGCTCCACCCCCGCCCTCTGCAGCTCTGCCGTACCCCCATTCGGAAGGGTGGCGGTGTTGGAGGGCTGTGCTCACCCATCAGAGCTGGGGACGTGGGAGGTGGAGGGTCCGTGATCACTGAGGCACAGGTTGATCCTCTCTGGTGGCTGCTTGTGCCCTCCCAACCCGCACGGCCGTGTCGGGGACAAGGGGCTGCTCTCTAGGCATCCTGGGCCTGACCCAGACCCTCATCGCACTGGGTGGTGGCCGGGGGGAGCCGGGGGTCTCAAGGTGGGAGGATAAAGGGCCTCTCATCCCCCATAGCGGCACACATGGGCTGGCCCTGACCCACTGGTGCCTGTGCCTGTTTCCTTCTCCTCTTCCCCGCTGCTGCCGAGGTCCGAGGTACCTCCCCCCGCTCCAGCGCAGCCCAGGTGGGTGCAGGCAGCTGCGGGATCCGTAATCCCTGCGTGGCACCGGAGTGTGCTCTGGGGGAGCGGGATGAGCACCCGGCACAGCCCGAGCTCAGCCGTGCTCGGCCCTTCAGCACGGCCGGGGGTCCCAGCCCGAGGCTCGCACGGTGCCGGTGCTGACCGTGCCCTGTGAGCGTGTCCCGAGTGCGGCCAGCCGGGGGTGCCGGGCTGGCTTCGGGGCTGCCGGCAAGGAGCTCCCATCCCTGTGCCAGCGGCTGCTGCCGGGGAGGGTGAAGGCTCCTCCGTGGCTCGCCAGCTCCTGGCAGAGGAGGAGGCAGCGGAGGATGAGGAGGGGGCCGCTCGCATCCCGATCCATTATTGCGGGCAGCGCCGGCGGGCGCCCGGGGCAGGGGCTGCATTATTGACGAAGGGGAAAGCAGGCCGGGGCGCAGGCAGGGACCCTCCTGCAGGGCTCAGCCCCGGGCAAAGCACTTCGCCTGCGCCGCAGAGCCGCAGAGCTGCCAGGCCTGGCCCGGGGCAGCGGCCGCAGCCGCCGCAGCCGCTCACCGCAGCCCGGTCCTGAGGCCGCAGAGCATCCCCGGTGCCCCGGCCCGTGCCGAGCCCGGGGCACCCACCGGCAGCCCCGGGAAGGCTGATGGAGGTGGGAGACAACCCCCTTGCGATGCTCACGCTGGCACCGGCGCTGCAGCTCTGCCCCCCTCAACCCAGCGCAGCTCTGGTGCTGCTCTTTTTTAAGCTTCCCTCTGTCTCCAGGCGGAGATTTGTGGCGTAAAATGCACAATATGTTCTATCTGCCCTGTGGGAGCCATAAAATATTCACCAGCAGCTCCCATTATAGTCAGAGTGAATCACAGAGAGCGCTCGAGCCCTCGCTCCCTGACATTTCCCTCCCCGAGCAGCCGGAGCCCGGCCGGATCCCACAGCAAGGAGCCGCAATTCCCACCTCTGACCCTGGGAGAGAATTCCCCGGGCTCGGCAGCTCAAGGGGTGGTGACCGTGCTGATGAGACGGCGACTGACTCAGAGAACATCCCAGACTGGTTTGGGATGGAAGGGACATTAAAGTCCATCCCGTTCCACCCCCCTTCCATGGGCAGGGACACCTCCCACTATCCCAGGCTGCTCCAAGCCCCATCCAGCCTGGCCTTGGACACTTCCAGGGATCCAGGGGCAGCCACAGCTTCTCTGGGCACCCTGTGCCAGGGCCTGCCCACCCTTCACTGTCAGATGCCCAGGGAGGAGCAGCACCAGCCCTGCGGGTGGAGGGGACCAGCAGCGGCAGCAGCAGCAGCAGGGTGGGCTCACATGGCCCTGGCAGCCGGCCCTGCTCACGCTGTCCCACCAGATGAGCTGGGCACCCCTGGGGTGACCTGTGCTGTCATTTTTGCAGCCACAGCCCCTTGGGTGAGGTGTCAGAGCCGTGCCAGGACACTGGGACAGCCCCTGCCTGCTCCCTGCCTCAGCTGTCACACCTGTACCTCTCCTCATCACAGGGCTCGCTACCACAGCGCTCCTCCTCCATCTCCCCTCCACAGCGTCCTGCTGTCCATCCTTCCATCCTTCCATCCTTCCTTCCCTTGAGCCACTGCTCCCTCCGCCCATCCCCATCTCCCCCTTCAGACCTCAGGCTTAAGACTGACAGAGCCAAGGGATGACAAATTTCCTGATGAAGCAGCACCCTCCTCCAGAGCTGATGTGTCAAAGACAATTTTATCTTTTGCCACACAATTATTTGTAATTATAAAGCAGTTAATGCTGCCTCAGCCCTTGGGAATTGGGCACAATTAGGGTTTGATTTCACCTCCACCCCTTCCATGGCTACACCGCAGCTCTGAGCCTCGGTCCGTGATGTTGGGGGTGTTCTGAGGGTTCCCAAAGTGTCCAGGCAGAATCATTGCTCACCATGCACGTGTCTTCTCCTGGGAGATGCTGTCCCCTCCGGCAGCAGCCCAGCCGAGTGTCCCCGGCTGCACCGGGCACGGCCGTGCCGAGCCCCTGGCATGGCAGGACTTGGTCCCAGTGCCTTGGCAGGCCAGCCAGGACATGGAGCCGTGGAGCAGGACACGATCATCCTCCTGGGCTTGCTCATCGCGACAAAAGCCATCACCAGGTCACCGCCACGTCCCGGCGCGTCCTTGGCACTGAGCAGCGCCGAGCGGGGCGGGGGTCCCGTGGTGGCCCCAAACCCCCCCGGGACCGCCAGGAGGAGGCAGCGAGGGGCTGCACGGCCTCGAGGGTTAAACCCGGCTCCGCTCCCTGAACAGACTGAGGGAGAGGAGGGAGCGTGGCAGCGCCCTCCTCGCCAAAATTAACTCTCCATCTGTTTCTCCCTGGCTGAGGCTGATGGCTTGTGACAGGGCCTCCTGAATGCAAAGATGTTTCGCCCGGAAAAATCTATTACAAGTTGCTGTAAGAAAGACCGAAATCCTCTCCTTCTGTCTCTCCCTACTGGTCTCAAGGTGGCCACCCCGGGCGAGAGCGGGCTGGCAGCCGGCCGCCTCCGCTCAGCCGGAAAGTTCTCCCCGCGCCAGGCGGCCCCGCCGCCGGCCAAAGGCACGGAGCAGAGCAGGGGCGCTGCCCCGGGTGCTGCACCGGGAGGAGGGAGAGCTGCTCCTGCATCCCCAGCCTGGGCACGGTGCCGGGGTGCGGCGGGCACCGCGCTGCCCGGCATGGAACGGCTGGGGAAACTGAGGCAGGAGCGGGAGAGCATCCAGGCGGATGGTGGGTGCCCTCTCCCGGCCACGGCACAGCCCTGCTCGGCCCATCGCTCATTTTATGGGAATTCCTGGATTTTGCTTTTGTTTTGCTTTATTTCCGCCCCTTTCTGTGCTCCCGCACCCGAAGTGCATCGAATTAAACAACAACTCCCAACTCCCCTTGTTCAGCGCTCAGCTCTCCCCCCAGCACCGTCACTGCTCCACAGAAATGCCTTCAAGACCCATTGCTTTGACCCCCAAACCAGCCCACTCATCCTTTTTGTCTCTCACAAAACAAAACCAGGCGGCTTCAGTAAAAAACAAAACTTTATTTGGTCCGTCAGAACCTGAGTTTGAAAACCACCCATGGATAATTCATATCATACAGGGATTACTGATCTGATTTACAATTGATAAAATATCCTATGATTCTGAAGAGCTGGACAGTATTTACAGGGTTAAAAATATTCACAGCTCAGAAAGACAAAAAGAGAGAGGAGAAAAAAAAGTGAAGGACAAATCATCCCAAGGAGGAAGGAGCTGGAAAGAGAGAAAACAGATCAACAAACAGAAATACGGACAGAGCTTGGCTCAGCAGCCCCGGCTGGGGGGGCTGGGAGGATGCCAGGGCAGCCCCACCCCCACCACCCCCCACCACCCCCCGCCCACCCAGCCTCGCAACGACCTCCTCAACAAACTCCAGCACCACATCCACCTCCTCGAGCAGTGCCCCCTGATCCCCGGGGGACACAGAGAGACAGGTCAGGCAGAGACCCTCACACCCCTGCCCAGCCCAACTCTGCTGGTGCAGGGTTTGGGGTGCAGGGTTTGGGGTGCAGGACCCCCCAGCACGGTCCCTGCCAGAACAGGGTCCAGCATTGCCCATCACCCCCCCTCAGCTGTAAATCCACACAGCTCAGGCAGGAGACGGTACAGAGGGGAACCCCAAAACACACACACATACACACCCACACACACACACACCATGTCAGAGAGCCACAATGCCCTGAAAATGTGGGGTGCAGCTCCCTCCAGGATCAGCCCCCACCTCGGAGCACCCACAGGGCCAGTGGCACCCCGAGGTGCAGCCCTCACCTTGTGCTCACTGCCTCCCACAGCCTCTGGAGGAGTGGGCTCTCCTCATCTCCCCCAAAACCACCCCCTCCCCAGCTCATGGACTCATGGTAGCTCCAGGGAACTGCTCCCTGACCCCGGGTCTGTACCTGCTGCCCACCCTCCCTGCATGGGGCATGGGGGGCCCACAGGGCAGTGCCGGGGGGCTGAGCCCAGCTGGGGCCATGGCTTCTCTCCAGGCACTGCTCCCCCGGCCGCCTTTGCATAGTAACACTTGTGTGACAGGGACAGGGGCCCTGGTGCCACAGCCCCTGCCAGCAGCACCCCGAGGCCTCGCTCCCCACCCGGAGCCAAGGAGGAGGTGGTGAAACCTCTGAGTTTCACCCCAATTACAGCAAAACCCCCTCAGCAGCAGCTTTCTGCAACAACCCTGTGCCCTCTCGCCCCAGGCCCAGCACCCAGGATGGGTGGAGTGTCCCTGGCTTGGGTGGCACCATGGCAGTGTGACCCTGGCACTCCCCAGCCCAGCCTCAGCACCACGCTGGTCCTGGCAGCAGACAAGGAGGACAACAAGACAGCGGGAAGGGCCCAGGGACAGACGGAGGGTCACACAGACGGACAGACATCAGAGGTATATTCTTCTTGCAGCGCCAGTGCCCTGGCACCACGGGAAGGGGCAGAGTCCTGAGCGTGGTGCCTGGGAAGGGTCTTGACAGCAACCTCCACCCCCTCCCTCCCCCAGAGTCCCCGGGGCGGGCAGAGGGCACCGGGCCCAGCGCAGGTACAGGGCAGGTGGGATCCTGAGACGGCCCCGTGCCCCCAACCGCTCCTTGTAAAGTGCGTGGGGGCAGCGGTGCCAGGGCAGGGGCAGCGGGCAGGGCTGGTGCTGGCCCTGAGAACTCGCCCCGGCCCCGCAGCGTGGGGCAAAGTGCTGGGGGAGCCACCCCAGCTCTGCCCCACAACTCAGCGCTGCTGGCTCGGGGGGGCACCCTGAGCCAGAGGTTCGGTGACAGGAACGGGGCAGCGGGGCAGGGAGAGGGAGGCTCTTTGTCATAGGGGCCGGGGGCCGTGCAGCCCGGCCACCTCGGGCGTGAGCAGCGGGTTGTGGGTGCCCTTCGTCAGCATCCAGTCATTGAGGAAGGCCTGAGTGGCTTTGCGGTGCGCCAGGCGGTGCGTGATGGAGAAACCGGCGTTACCCTCCAGCTGGGACAGGATCACCAACACCTGCCTGTGGAGAGAGCCTCGGGCTCAGGGCACAGCCTCCACCCCGGCAATCCCACCTCCACCTCAGCAACCCCACCTCCACCCCGGCAATCCCACCTCCACCCCGGCAATCCCACCTCCACCCCGGCAATCCCACCTCCACCCCGGCAACCCCACCTCCAACCTTTGTTCCAGCAACCCCACCTCTGTTCCAACAATCCCACCTCCACCTCAGCAACCCCACCTCTGTTCCAGCAACCCCACCTCTGCCCTGGCAATCCCACCTCCACCTTGGCAACCCCACCTCTGTCTCAACAGTCCCTCCCTGCCAGCCCTGGCTCTGCCTTGCTCCCAGCCTCCTGCCAGCCCCACGGCAGCCCCCATGACCCACCCCTGCCTACCCCGGACCTGTGCAGGGGGGGGACACTGTCCTGCGTCTTGAGGCTGCCGCGTGTGGACACCACGTTGAAGCTGTCGGTGCAGTCACACTGAACATGCAGGTAGGACTTGGGGTGCCGGTTCTCCACCACCACGATGAGCCCTGCCCAGCCGTGGGTCAGGTAGTAGCAGGTCATCCCCTCACGGCCCTGGGGCACACAGCAGGGAGGGGGATGAAGCCTCGGGGCACCCCTGTCCCAGAATCAAAACCCCTGCACCAGCATCTTCCACTCTAGCCAAGGGCTGCCCACCTGCTGGGGTGCCACACAGCAGTCCAGGGAGCAAAGGGGGTGGGCATCCAGGAGTGGCAGCCAGAGCTGGCACAGCCCTGCCCAACCCCTTCCCAAGGACCCCACAGGTCCAGGCTTCCTCTGGCAGCATCACCCTCCACCTCACTGCAGCCCCCACCCTGTGCCCCCCGCACCTCATGGCGCTCGCCCTTGTTCTCGGTCAGCAGGATGATGGCATCTGCCAGCGTGGTGGGCTGCGCCTCCACCTGCTCCACCATCACCAGGCGGGAGCTGTAGATGGCCAGGATGTAGCTGGAGTAATCAGTGGCTGCTCGGCTGCTGGTGGGACTGGAAGCTGCAGAGACACCCGGGGGAAGGGGGATCAGGGAACTGTCACCAAGCCCACAATCCCCGGGAGCACGGTGCTGCCGGGTTGATGCATGTGCAGCATGCAACAGGCAACCTCCACCCTCAAGGAGATCCCCATGATGAGGACCAAGGGCTTTGGCACCTCTCCCTCCCCCAGGGCCCCTCCATCCCCTCACCCTGGGCAGCAGGGCCGGCCAGGGCAGCGCTCCAGTGGTTGAAGGCACAGCACACGACGGCGTATTCGCCCGGCTCCAGCATCACGTCGCAGTTGACGAACTTTTTGACGGCTCGTTTGCTGTGGGCCATCAGCCGGCCCAGGCTCAGCTTGTTCCCACTGGTGAAGGTGGCCCGGAAAACCATGATGCACAGGTCCAGCAAGTGGCTGTCCACCGTGTCTGACCTCCTGTGTCAGGCAGAAGGGTCACACGTCACCCAGGACACAGGCAGCAGATCCAGGGAACAACTTCCCACTGTCCCAAATATCCAGCCCCAGGAACCAGCCCTGAATTCAGGAGTTGGGTTCCAGCTAAACATCAGCAGTTCCCAAGATTTGGAGAGATGGTGATGGGGGGTCATCCCTGAGCTCTGTGACCCCAAAGAATGCCATGTGGTGAGATATCAAAGTGTTTGGATTTCTTCTGGGCCCACGGAATTGTGGAATCATTAATGCTGGGAAAGTCCTCTAAGATCATCAAGTCCAACCATTAATCGAGCACTGCCAAGGTCACCACTAACCCACATCTCCAAGTGCCACATCCATAAGGTTTTTAAATCCTTCCAGGGATGAGGACTCCATCACTGCCCTGGGCAGCTGTGCCAGGGCCTGACCTCCCTTTTAGTGAAGAAATTTTCTCCAATATCCCATCTAAACCTCCCCTGGTGCAACTTGAGGCCGTTTACCCTTGTCCTGTCTCAAAGCAGAGCCCGACTCCCCCCAGCTGTCCCCTCCTATCAGGGAGTTGTGCAGAGCCAGAAGGTCCCCCCTGAGCCTCCTTTTCTCCAGGCTGAGCCCTCCCAGCAGTTTCACTGCCCTGGCCAGCTCACCTGCTGCCCTCCTGGAAAAGGGCAAACTCCAGAGCTGCGCGCTCCAACACCGTCAGCGACGTCACCGTCACCGGCCCGTTGGCCTTGTTGGGGAACATTCCCTGCACACGCACCTCGTGCCAGTCCGAATGGAGCTTGCAGATATCCACGGAGTCAAAATACCTGTGGGGAAGCCAGGCTCAGACCCAGTGGGGCACACTGCATGCTGCAGGACACCCACGTTCCCTAGGGATGACCGCCTGCCCCGTGGTGACCCCGTGGTCCATTTTCCATCCCTGTTCCCCACCCTGTGCTCTGCCTCTGGCAGTGCCATACTTGATGAAGTCGCTGTACTCCATCCAGAAGACGCCCTCGCTGCTGCCATGGGGCATCAGGTCGTGGCGCAGGGGGAGCGGCCAGTGCGGCCACTCGTCTGACCAGCTGCCGTTCCAGGAGAAGCGGCCCCAGGGATTCCGGAGACGCAGCAACCTGGGGAAGGGGAGAAGTGTCAAAGACCCAGGAGGGAGGAGAGACCCAGCCTGCCCCCCAGCAAAGGACACCACATCACTCCTGCCTTCCAAGAACTTATGTGTCAGCCACATCGTGGCCCCAGAAGTCCCTGTCCTGTGGCTCTGGACCTGCTGCTGCTCCCTCTGCCCTTCCCAGCCCAAAGGGCTCAGCCAGGTGCTGTGGGGAAGGGGCTCAGCAGGGGAGGGGCTGCTGAGAGTGACATGGCTGAAATACAGCTTCCTACAGCAGCCCAGCTGTCAGGGTGGCACCCATTTCTATCCCCCCTGCATTCAGATGTGAGCAATATGCTCTGAGCACCTCACTGAAGTCAGAGCTCAACTCAGCCCTCTGTGTCTTGTGAGACCAGGTAAAACATTCTACCCCTGGCCATGGAGCCAGCGCCAGGCAAGGACGGCTCATATGACAACGGCATTTATGTGACACCCTAGGATGGCATCATCCTTGCTCGCCATGAGGATGGGGACACCAAAGAGCCCCCAGGGTCCTGCTCACCATGCTCCTGTCCCCAGAGTTCCTGCTGGGTGTGCTGGCAGGAGCAGCTGCAGTGCCATGGCAGGCTCCAGCCTGAGCTCACCTGAAGCCCTGGACATCCCGCACGTCCAGGATGGAGTAGGCGTGCCGGGGTCGGAGCCCCATGCTCTCGTAGGCCACATCATCCACCTTCATGTTGCCTCCGCCGCAGGACGCGCCCATGAGGAACCTGCACGGGGACAACAAACCCTCGGGGTCCTGCCAGGCCTGGTGTGGGGGGAAGCTTATCCCTATCACTCCAAGCATGGGACAGCTTCCTCCCAGGAGGCTCATGGATGCTCCCTCTGCTACAACAATGCTGGGATCAACAGCACTACCCAGACAGTGCCCAGCTATGCTGGCCACAGTTCCCTCCCACTGTCCACGTGCATGCTGAGCCCAGGCTCCAAGGAGAGTTGATTTGCACTGGGGAGCTTTGCCCCAAACCTCCCCTGATTTCTGCCAGGCCCCAGGGTCCTGCCCACTTCTGCTGGCTGGCAGAAAGCCATGGGGAAAGGCAGGTGGTCCATCAGCTGGACAAGTTGGCAGGGGTGAGGACACTATTTGGGGCAGGAAGTCTGCACCAGTCAGGCTTAGGAGAACACCATGTGCTGGGAGTTATCCATCTGTCTGGCCCCATACCCCAGCCTTCAGCCAGCCCAGCTGCCCTCCTGCCCAAGTGATGAGCAGGAGGTCTCTGCTTTGGCTGTGATCCCCCAGACCAGCACCAGCCAGGTGTCATTAGCAAAATGTCACATACGGGTGGGAGACACGGGCAGGGTCAAGCATTCACACAACTGAAAAGCTCAAAGCAAAGCCAGCGGGCTCAGTGCTGCTTCCTGACTCCTGCAAGACAGCAGCGACGTGCAGGGGAAGTCCACCAGGCTCTTGATTTCATATGAGAATTAGTCACAGGAGAAATAATTTCTTAGAGCTTTGAGTGGGACTCCAGCAATGCTTCAGTTGAGTGGCAAGGGTGGTGTACTCCGCCCCAGCTAATGCAGTAACCCCTCCCCTCTCTAAAGACACGACTGCTCCCCCTCACCCCCCTCTCCAGAGTCCCTGCTCCTGCCTCGTCTTACCCAGCCTCCTTAGAACTCAGCATTTTGGCCCAGATGAGGTCAGTGTCAATGGGCTCCTCCCGAGGGTTAGTGGAGCTGACCTGCAGCATCAGGCTCTCGCAGGGGGCCCCTGTGAGCGTGGCCAGGCCTTCGATGGCACGCCCGGCCTGGAGGGCGAAGTACGAACCGTGCAGCTTGGCCAGCGCCTTCTCAATGAGGGCCACCCACAGCTGCTTCCTCTGGGCCTGCAGAGAGAGGGAGGGACACATCTTCACCCTGGACAGAGAGTGGGAAAGACCCTCACACCCATCCCTGCCAGCTGTCCTGGGGCTGGGGAAGCAGGAGCAGCAAGGCCATGCCAGGAGCTCGTCCCCTTGGCCATGGGTGACCCATGTGCTCTTTGCTCAGTGTTTGCAGAGCTCCATTCCCCTTGGGAAGAAGTCCTGGAATGAACACCCAAGAGGCCTGCATGCACCCTGGGGTGTCCAGCAGTCAGGCTGGCAGGGTGGGAGCCCCTTCCATCCACTTCAACCTGAACTTAGAACCGTTTAAAAATGGAAGAGGATTCCAAGGATGCCAGAGTTCAAGGAGCATTTGGACAATGCTCTCAAGCACAAGGTGGGATTGTTGGGGCATCCTGTGCAGATCCAGGAGTTGGACTTATGATCCTTGTGGGTCCTTTCCCACCCATTCTAGGATTCTGTGATGTGGAGCACATCTGGAACAGCTGCCTTTAACTCACACACCTCTGCAAACCCAAACCAACACCCCTGTGGCAGAGGAGGTTGCTCAGAGTGCACATGGCCATGGCACTGATTGGATCCCACCCAGGGAACAGAGACACTGCTTCAAGGACAAGCTCCAAAAACTTGGCCTGGCAAAGTCCTCTACTCCAGCACAGGGAGTAACTACAAGGCCTAATTACAAGATGCAAGTTTTTTCCCAGCAAATGGGGTTTGGTATCCGGTGCTTGGAGAGCAGCAGGGAAAATCACTGGTACATTGTGCCTGTGTGACTCACAGGTGGCAGCCAAGAGCTGGCAGAGGAAAGGAGGGCAGTGAAGATTTCTTTATGATGGATAAAGAAAGCTTAAAAGTGCTTTTTGCTGGTTTTTGGGTCCCTCACTCAACAAAATCCATGTTGTTTATTTCTGCCTGAACCACAGCCAGAGAGCTCAGATAAGAGCCTGTTTTTCCTTTATTTTTAAAACTCCGATTTTCCTTTTTTATCCCCCACATCCAGCTCCCACAGATGAACATTCAGCAGAACAATCTCATCACGATTCAGATGCCCCTGGAAACAGAGGCAAGGCAAGCCCAGCCCATGTGAAAACCTCCAATATTAAAAAAAACCTCCAAAAGCAGACTTGAAATTCATGAAAGATTGAAGGAAAAGGTAAAAACCAAGACAGGTTTTCTTATGCTGAAATAAAGAAATCCATCTGTATCCTCTATCTACTGAGAGGTAGAATGTAGACACAAACTTTTTTGTTCCCTTCTCTGAAGTTTAAGTCCTGTCCTGACATGGCTGTGTGTCAAAACCCAGAGGACTGGTTTTGCAGAACAAAATTCAGGCCAGCAGTCCCAGTCCCTGTCTCCTCCTGATGGTGGTACTTTGTTTTCTTCAGCAGATTTTGCCCCCTGAGTTTCAATAGAGACGTTCTCAGTCTCCTTCATGGACATGATCCCAGCAAGAGGCCCTAGGCCTGGCAGGCAGGGCAAGGCAGGGCAGAGCGATGTCCTGGAGGGGCTGAGGGAGCTCCACTGATCCGAGCAGATGCCACCCCAGCGTGCTCAGAGCAACTGGGCACTGGCTTGGAACAGGCTGCTCCATGTTCCCCTCCCTCTTCACAGTCCCTCCCTGGCACAGCCAAGATGCCAGACCTCCCCTCAGAGGAAAGAAACAGCTTTCCCTCAATCCCTCACGGTGCAAAACACAGGTTATAGTGTTTTCCTTTTATATAAAGAGTAAGGGATGTTTTCCCTGCCAGTGGCTGTGGTGCAAGGAGGGGTGAGAGAAAAGAAACTGTAAATGAAACTCCTTCACTGCAGCCTGGGGAAAGCCAAAAGGGGTCTAAACAGATGGATATTATGGCCTTAAAGAGTTCAGCTGTTTTGAGAACACAGCAAAGAGCAGTGTTCTGAGCTGCAAACAGGGTGCAACCAGTGCTGGATCTTCCATTTGTGTCACAGCATCCCCTGGCAGCTCTGGACTTGGGGCAGCTGGGAAATACCTGCTGGGAAAGGACCTGGGAGTTCTGCTTGGCAGCAGCTGAACATGGGTCAGATGTGCCCAGGTGGGCAAGAAGGTCAATGGCACCTGGCACTACACTGAGGGGCTGGAGCGTGTCCAGGGCAGGGAACAGAGCTGGGAAGGGGCTGGAGCAGCAGGAGCAGCTGAGGGAGCTGGGAAAGGGGCTCAGCCTGGAGAAAAGGAGGCTCAGGGGGCCCTTCTGGCCCTGCACAACTCCCTGACAGGAGGGGACAGCCAGGGGGAGTTGGGCTCTGCTCCCACGGAACAGGGACATGACAAGGGGAAACAGCCTCAAGTTGCACCAAGGGAGGTCTAGATTGGATATTGGGAAAATTCCTTAATGAAGGTGGTCAGGCATTGCAATGGGCTGTCCAGGGCAGTGGTGGAGTCACTATGCCTGGAAGTGTTCAGAAACAATGTGGTGCTTTGTGGCACAGTTTAGTGGGCAGAGGGTATTTGATCAGTGGTTGGATTTGATGATCTTTGGGGCCTCAGTGACTTCATGACTCTAAATGCAGCACAAAGTAGGGGCCTCACATGAACCCCAGCAGTGCCTCTTCCCACTGCCCCTCCTGGGAGAGCCTGGGATGAACCTCCCCGACCCCTGGAGCACTGCCCAGCCCTGTCCCCCGCGGCACCGACCTGGGAGAAGAGCAGGTACCCGCACTCGTCGCAGGGCAGCATGTCATCCACCAGCACCGTGGTCCACGTGCCGTCCTTGCACAGCCGCACCTGGTAGGCACCCTCGGGGCACAGTGTTCTGGTGATCATCACCCTCTCCACCAGCTCGGGCCGCTCGGCCAGCACGGCCAGGGCGCTCAGGAACCTGCCGGGCAGGCGGGGCGGCCTCAGCGGGGCACGGGCAGCACGAGCTGCCCGGCCACGCAGCGCTGGCAGGGGGTGAGGCAGAGCATGGGCTACAGCCTGGGGGCATAAATGGGATTGAGTAGGGCTGAGGGGGCCGAGCTGGAGCTGGAGGAAGAGGAGGGGAAGGAGGGAAGGGGCGGGAAGGTGTCAGCCCGGCTCACTCGCCCTTACCAGCAGTTCCCCAGCAGTCCCTGCAGGATGTCCGAGGGCCGGGGGGTGCGGAACACTGACCACTTCACTGAGCGCTCCTTGAAGATGCTGCAGTTGATCTCGTGGGGCCGCAGCCACTGCTTGACCCGCTGCTGCACGCTGTCACCTTCCGGGAACCCCACCGACCTGGGCCCAGGGGGGAAACTGTCGTCTACAAAATTGACTTTGTTCTGTGAGAACAAAAGGCAAGGACAGCATCAGCTGGAGTCACTTGGAACTGGGGGGGCCTGGAGAGCCTCCCACTGCTCCCCTGAGAGACAGCAGAGCCCCCAACCTTCCTGCCTGGCCCAGGCAGTGCTGCAAGGGGGCAGGACTAGGCTGGTGTCTGCTGGCAGCAGCAGAGATCCTCTATGTGCTTCAGGTCCAGCATTCAGCCCCGCCTCAGGCTCACCTCTCCAGCCCCGAGCTCCGGGCTGTGACTCCAATCTGCCTTTTTCTGTTTCACAGGAGCCTCCCCGGGCAGGGACCGTCTCACACTTTGTGCCTGTGCTAAAAGCTGGGCTGTGGGGCGCCTTGGCTGCCTCCAGAAGCAGCAAAGCCTGCAAGGCTGCGAGGAGGAGCCACCTGGCACACAAACACACCTCAAGCCGAGCCTTGTCCCTGCTCCGGAGGGGACACGCTGGGCTTGGCAGCCCTGTGCCACCCCCCAGGCACATCCATGGGGATGGGAGGGGCGGCTTTTGCAATTCCATTCAGCCAGACCACAACCAGGCAAGCAATTCCAGAGTGAGTGTATCCCATGTCCCAGCTCTCCTGCAATAGCTGCTGTGTAATAAATAAACAGGATGAGTGGAAGGGCAGGTAATTCCACAGGCATTAACCACATGGATGGAAGCACAGAACTTCACCAAGTGGAGAAGGGTGGCTTTTTCAGTCTAACACAGGGTGAAATGAGAACAGGTGTTTCTTTGTTATTGTCAATTAAATGAAATTAAATTAAATTCTTTCAGCAAAAGCTGCCTCTGATTTAAATTAGCTTTATGCACGCTGCACTAGTAGTTGACCTCCGCTTTTGTGGCAATCCTACCTGAATGCTTTCTTTGTGGTGCCTCAATTAGCACCTCCAGTTCCTCTTTTGCAGGAGGGTGTTTCTCAGCTAACAGCTGTTCTGCTCTCTCAGGGGAGCATCTGCCCCGTGCAGCTGAGGAGCAGCCACCATTCCAGCAGTCTCACTTACATCCTGCCTGGGGACCTGGATGTGGCCCATCCCTGCACATGGATCTCTGGGCTCTGCAGGAACTTGCTGTGCAGGGCCATGAGGACATGAGGGAAGGGATTCTCTCCCTCTGCTCTGCCCTTGTGAGACCCCAGTTTTGCCCATCTCTGGAGAACTCAGCACAAGAAAGATAGGGATCTGTTAGAACAGGTCCAGAGGAGGCCACAGAGATGCTCCATGGGCAGGATCCCCTCCAGGGATCTGGGAGAGCTGGAGGTGTTCACCTGGAGAAGGCACCGGGGAGATCTTAGAACCCCTTCCAGTGCCTAAAGGGGGCTGATTAATAAGAGGGAAAGCATTTTTTCACATGGACAAGCAGTGATGGTACAAGGAGAAAGTTTTAAACTAAAAAGGGAAAAATTTAGGTTGGATACTGGGGAAAAACTCTTCACTGTGAGGGTGGGAAGGCCCTGGCACAGGGTGCCCAGGGAAGCTGTGGCTGCCCCATCTGTGGAAGCGTTCAAGGGCAGGCTGGACAGGACTTGGAGTAACCTGGTCTGGTGGAAGGTGAGGTGGGTTGGCAGGGCTGGAGTGAGATGAGGTTTAAGGTCCCCTCCAAAACAAACCATTCTGACTCCATGATTCCAGTGGGAGAGGTCAGCTCTTCACTGCTCCCCAGCAGAAGAGAAAGGGTAAAGCTAAAACAGGGACCACACACTGAGAAAAGTTGGAAAAGGCATCGCTGGAATAGCAGAGGAAGGAAAACCCACAGCAGGAGCTCAAGCAGAAATCCTGGCAAGGAGCAGCAAGATGGGCTGCTCCACATGACGTGGGGCAGGGGGACAACAGACGGAGGAGAACTTGGCCAGCCTGACTCCTCCAGGGGAAGGCTGAACAGCCTGGGAAGAGGAGCAGGGAGCTCGGAGGTGGCCTCGCGCCAGCCTGAGCACAGGGACAGGAGCAGCATCGCCCCTGCACTGCTGCCAGGCCTGACCTCACACCTGAACATGTCAGAGCACAGCTGAGCTTCGGGTGGAGGGGGATTTTTGGGAGAAGGCCCACGCAGATCTAAGAGCCCATTACTGGGGGGTTCAGGAGCACAACAGGCTCAGCCAAGGCTCCGACCGAGCACTGCGGGACGGGGCAAGGCAGGCTCCCCTTCCTGGCAGTGCCACGCTGCTAATTCAGCCTGGCCATCATCATGATTCATCCTTCAGGCCTGATTCCTGATGTAACAGATGTTCCCTGCCTACAAAAGAGGCTATTCACTTGCTTTAAAGATGGGGATAAGTACAATCCGGGTCTCTGCTACAAAGACACCCACGCCTGTTAGGAAGGACATACAGCAATTAAAAAAAACCACAAGCCCAAACAAGATCATTCTCAGAGCCTCCCCTCCAAGCCAAATATCTCTGTTCCCTGGACTGTGCAGTGGAGGCACAGGAATGGACACAATCCTCAGACCAGGCAGGAAAAGCCTTGTCTGTACGTCAAAATGGGACTGCAACTCCCTTTCCATCTGGTCCAGAAGAGCTGGAGGCTTCCCCCAGAAGGAGGCCAGAGAAAGCAACATTCACAGAGCTTTTAATGCCATACAGGGGAAAAAAAATGATGCCATCAGAGTGGTGTTTGAGGCTGAAACCCAACTGACTAGACCAGACACCTCACAGAGAGAAGGTGGGTGCTGGCACGTACTCCTGAGACCTTCAGCTAGAGCCAGGTTACAGCTACAGCTCAGCTGGCCTGCCCAGAATGGGGGGAGCCATTTGTGCTGCACCTCTGCATTTGTAATACCCAAACCAAGGATGCCAAGGCCCAGCCCATGGTTCTGAAACAGCTGCAGCTGCTGGCAGTGGCAGCAGTTCCTCTGCCTGCACTCTCATCCAGAGCCTCTGCTTGTTGTGCCCCAGATTTCCTGCATCCACAGACAGCAGTGCCACCAGCAAACCTGGACACACTCCTTGCCTTTCCCCACCGCTAGACACTGGCAGGAGATGGACTGACCACTTAAGGATGTCTCCTTCCCCAGAGAAGTTCTCTCTCCCTGATTTTAAATACCACTGAGTTTGAGAGTTAACAGGTTTGGCACTAGGTTTTAGAGTCCCTCACCCTTGCACCAGGTGTGGGCTGTGTGGGCTGTCATCACCCCAGAGATCATTCTGCACCAAAATACAACATTTCAGTGCTAACAACCAGCATCCAGCTGTTGCCAGGGAAGATCCCTGGAACCCCAGGCATGGAAGGTGCTGCCCCAGAGCTATAGGGGAGGCAGAAAGGGAAGCCAGGAACAAGCAAGAACTCACCTCCCGACAGAAGGTCACGATGTTTTCCCACAGGGCTTTGGCCTCGCCCTCATCTGTTTGCCTCCTCTTCTCCACGTGCATGCTCTCCCTCCTCTTGAGGGGCTTGAGGCCCTTGTGCTGGGCCACGTACTGCTGGGGGGTGTGGCAGGCTCCGCAGTGCTTGGCTTTCACCTCGTTGAGCAGGGTGCAGGCGGGACAGGCCCACTGGCCCGGCCTGTCCTGCCCGCCGGGCAGCGGGGCGGGGAAGAGCCGGGCGACCTTGCGGGCGGACGGGGCCTTGGTGCCGCAGGAGCAGCCGGCCCTGTCGCAGGCGCCGCAGTCGGGGCAGCGCGGGGCCGCCTCGCCCGGAGCCCCGTGCTCCTGGAAGCCGTGCAGCTTGGAGGAGCCGCACACCTTGCACTTCTGGGCCTGCGTGGGGTTCTTGAGGGTGCACTTGGAACAGGACCAGGTGGTGAAGTCAGGGCTGGAGGGGCTGCACGGGGTGAACCTCACCGAGTCCCCCACCAAGTTGATGGTGTCGCTGCCTTTTTGGGTGCTGCAAACCTCGCACTTGCTGGCCCCAGCGGAGTTGAGCAGGGAGCAGGAGCTGCACTTCCAGTGGGACGGACTGACCTCCATCTCCTCCTCCAGCACGCTCAGCCGTTTGTTGGACAGCAGCTCTGGGAAGCGTGTGGCGGGGGCAGCCCTGGCCTGACCTTGGGGAGAGCCCTTCTGCCCCACGGCGCCCGTAGGCGCGGGCTGGGAGCCTTCGGGGACCGGCATCTGCAGCTGTGGGGGCACCTCCCGCCGGCTTCGGGGCACAGGGTTGTTCTGGAGCCCCGGGGAGAAGGGGCTGAAGGCTGCTACCTTCTGGGCCTCTTGTTCCATAGCCACTGGGCCCTGGGCGGCCACGGCGTCACCATCAGAGATCTCTGAGGAGACTAAAGGCTGCGGGGTGGAGGGGGCCATGTGGAATCCGGCCGGGGTGATGACTTCAGGGACGACCAGCGCCTCTGGTGGGATCTTGGGCAGGGAGAGCTTGCGTGGGCCACCACAGGCGGAGCAGGAGTTGGCCACGGGCGTGTTGTGCAGGGTGCAGCGCTGGCAAGCCCAGCCGCTCTCCAGCTCTGCTTCATCAGGGCTCTTCCCCTCTGAGTCCTCGCTGCTGCTTTCTGCCTTGGCAGCCTCCTCCTTGCACGTGCCCTTGGGCTCCACCAGCACGGCAGGCTTGGGCAAGATGCCGTTGATGACGGGCAAGGGGGAGCCACCGGGTCCCGGCTCTGGGGTGAAGCCACACACCTCACAGGTTTCCTTGCCCAGAAAGTTCCTGAAGGTGCAGCGGGCACAGGCCCATTTCTGTTCCTCCACGCTGAGCCGCAGGATGTGGTTGAGGTCGGGTTTCTGGCGGGGAGCCTCGCAGATGGAGCACTGCCGCTGGCCCACGGGGTTCAGGAAGGTGCAGCGTGTGCAGGACCACTCACGGACAGCAGCCATGGAGCCGGGAGAGTGGGAGTGGCTGCAAGAAAGGAGACACAGCGTGAGGCTGAGGCCAGGGCCAACCAATATGCACTGGTACCACGTGTTTCCTGGGCTGGCATGGTCAGGACCTTGCTTCCAGGAAGGGGACGACCTTCAGTTCAGTCATTGCTCTACAGGCACTTGCTCCTCTGGCACTGATAAATTCTCCAAGTGTATGGCAATGCATTGGCTTCCATCCAAAATGTTCCAGGAAGGGCAAAAGACACAGCCCTGCACCCATTGACCCCATTCTCACAGTGGAGGTTGTGCCCTGGTGAGCAAACACACAATCTCCGTGCCCAGCCCTGGCAACTCTGTGAGTCTGCAGGTCATTTGGAACTCTTTGGAGGAGGTGACACTCTGCTCTGCCTTCTTGCTGTTCCAGCATCAATGCTTTCCTCCTTCTTTATTTCACCCACCTCCATCTCACTTTCTGTTCCTGTCTCCCTCCTCTCCTTCCAGCTCCACACCACTTATCCACACTGGGATAACTGTGTTATCCCATACCAGACACCACCAAGCCAAGGAAGGCAGGCTTTGGTGTGCAGAGGTGCTTTTACCTAGCTGTAGGTTTTGGAGCCAGAAGCTTGGCCCACTGGGAGCAGAAGCTCCATGGGGCACCAGCGCCAGGACAGCTCACCAGCTGTCTTCCAAAGCTCAGCAAAGAGGGGCACCATGTCCCAGCTCCAGCTGCTTCCCCACTCATCTGTGAAGTAGAGAGGACATAATGCCCTTCTGGCTGCACCAGCCCTTAGTTTCAACCTCCAATGTTGCCTGGGAATGCCTGAAACCCTGATGGGAGAATGGATCCAACACACAACAGAACCATCTCATCCCAGAGTGGGAAGTCACAATTACATTCTCTAGACAGGTTCAATTTTCAGAAAGTGCAGCAGCAGCAGCACCAGGTCCATGGACCATGATGATCCCTGGGTTGCAGAGAGCAGTCTTCCCCCAGTGCAGCCCTCCCAATGCTTTCAGGATGCCATGTGTGCACTCACACTGAGAACACACCCCAGCCCTGCATGGTGCCCTTTGTCCCCTGCTCGGGGTCATTTCCTGCAGCTTGGAGCAAAGGTGGGGCTAAAGCAGTTTTCTGCTTCCTCCTCCTTCACACAAGGACAAACCAGCTCTCCCCCAGTTAAACATGCTCCAGAAGCCCAGAGCCCTCCCTCCACACACTCCTGCTCCCAGATAAGACGGCCAAGTCCTAAACCCAATGTTGAACCCCAGCTTCAGGTCAGCTGTGCCTCTCACCAGCAGAGCAAGTCCCTTCCAACCCCTTCCACCCTGTTCTGCTTGCCTGAGACCACAGGGTCAACTGTGCAGAAGCCTCCAAGTCCATCCCATGCCCTCAGCTCTTCCCAGGAACAGCAGTCAGACCTCCAGAGACCTAGAGCAGCCTAAGTCATGGGAGCTGCCCCTCAGTGGGCTCACCACTGGCTCCCTCTCCAGCGTCCCTTCAACTACCAAGTTCAACCACCACACTGCCTGGAACAAAGGGGAGGAGGGTGTTTAATCCCATAAAGGGCAGGCACAGACAGCTCCAAGATGCTGGTGCAGCCCATGGAAGGAACTGGGTCCTGGCTGGCCTCCAGAATCCCAAGCAGCAGCACCTGCACACGCAGCTTCTCAAAGCTCTGAGCAGACTGCAATGCAGCAGCGAGGTCTGGAGGGGCAGAGGATGCAGCCAGAACCCCCCTGGGGAGGAGGGAAGTGACCCTCCCTTTGGCTGGTACGTGAGAAATTCTCCTGGGAACACTCCAGCAGCAGCAGCAATCCGACCACATTTCCACACCATGCTCCACAGCCACTGGAAGAGCAGCTCCACCTCACAGAGATCAGATTTAACCTTCAACACCTTTCTTAAATCAAACATTTCTCTAAATAAAGCCTGAAATCAAGAAATCCATTTTATTGCAAGAGAGAGCTTGAAAATTCATTCTGGTTCATACAAGGTGCCTGCATCATTTGAACTCTGCAAGGTGTTTATTTACTGGAGTTATTCCCAGCTAAGAAAAATATAAACATTGATTTTTCTGCCTCAAGTCCTACAGCTGGGAGCCACTGTACATTCCTCTCCCCTGTGGCAGCACCATGTCCACAACATCTGAAAGGGAGATCATTCCTCAAGCAGAGGAGGGGAAGGAGCTGCTGCCTGGCTCTGGCAGCAAATGGGGCCATGAAGGGCACTGTGATCCTGTCACATCCATTTGTCTTACTGGGTGAGCTTCATCAAACCACAGGCATCAGCAAAAGGCAAGGGAAGGCTGTCAGCAACCTGTGCCATCCACCTCCATCCTCCTGCAGCATTCCATGCTGTTACCTAGTGTACACAGTGCAGGAGAGCACTGGCTCCAAAAAATCCACCCTGAAATTCAGCTGCCACAGTGCTTTCTGTGGACTGGGACACACAGCCACCAATCTTCCTCCTGCACATACACCCATGGTCCTTCCCAGCAGGTAAAGGCTTCCAGCAATGCCACCACAGAACTGGGGAAGGAATCACCCTGTCCCTTCCCATAGAGAGGACAAAACCCAGGATAACCTAAAAGACAGAAGTACCACTAGAGGGGATGAGCCACATCACCAGACTTGCTTGATGTGGCATCAGCAACAAGCTGCAGGCTCAGGGAAGGCAGCACCATTTCACTTGGCTGGGTGGGAGATCCAGGCTCCAGGCAGCTGGAAGGGAGATGGAAGCCAGGACACTGAAGTGTCCTGGAATGGCCCTGGGGAGCTGTGACATTTTCTGGTCACACTGTGCTCTTCCCAGTCCCATCTTCTCAGCCCATGCAACAGGAGTTGGCCCCTAACACTGTCCAACTGCTGCTGGGATTTTCACCTACTTGACCTTCTCAGGAAAACCAAACAGCCTTCCAGAAGGGCCATCAGCTCTTCTCTCAAAGGTCCTGCAGTGCCTGGGCCACCAGTGTGACAAGCTTTGGCAGGAGACTTCCCTGCCTTCTGTTGCATCGTGGTGCCCTGAACATGATTTTCCTTAAAAGTGAGTGGGAGACACACAGCACAGCAGAGGACATGGGACACGAACCTCCAGCTGTGCCCCACAGTTCTGGGTTCCCAGCCACCAATCCCCCAGCCTTGGTGACTGACAGGACACCAGCCTGCAGCCTGCTTTCTTCACACCCTTGCCTAGGACTGATGGACAATCCCAGTCCCTGCCTGGAATGGAATCAAATTTAGGGTCCAAAGATCCCAGAGGGCTCTGGGTTGGAACCTGCCTTTACACAGTCCAAACCATACCAGAACACAGAGGGTTGCTGCAGCAACAACTTCCTCCCAAAACTGAACTAGCCAAAAGAGAAATCCATCCTCAGCCTGTCCAAGCTCCACACTTCTCCTTAAACAGCCTGGCTGGCTCCTTTCCCAACAGGCAACAAGGCTGTGTGAGGAAATAGGGTTATCTCCAGCACCTATTCACCAAGCCCATCTGCTGCGTGTTAACACAGTCACTCTCCAGCCCCAGCAAACACAACTGACATAAACACTGCCTGCCACCTTCCTGCAGGAGAGGAGCTCCTCTGGAACCAGGGACCTGGCAGCACCCACCCACGGGAGGGCTTTCCTGGGGGACACTTCCCAAGGAGAGGGTGACGCAGGGCTCCGCTCCGCAGCCTGGCAGCAGGGAGCTGCTGGAGGCTCTTTAGGGGTGCACACAAAAAGGGCAGCTTGGGCTGTAAGGAAAGGGTGACAGGCTACAACCCCACACCTCCAACAGCACGGATGGAGCTTCCCAGCACAGCAGCTTTCCGCAACCAAGGCAGGAGACATCAGCTGGCAGGAGGCACCGCTGTGTTGGCAGGAGTGCCCCTACCTTGGCAATCACAACAGTGTAATTATCATGCTTAAAAAGTAATATAGAAAGTACTCAACCAAGCAGGCAGCTTTCAGCACACTGATCAGGTCCCAAGGAACCTCACTGCTCCAGGGACTAAGAAGGTTCCAGGTGGTCTCCTTCCAAAACCACTTCAGGACAGCGATATCCCTGTCCTGGGCTCTGCTGAGTGATGAGTTTGCTGAGCCCTGCGTGTTCCCTGCTGCAGAGCCCTGGCCCCTACACAGCCACCAAACTGTCCAGGGATGGCCACCACCTCTGGGCACCATCTGGGACCCAAGACTTCTCTGAAGCAAGGCAAAACAGGAAGGAACAAGGCAGGGTAAGAAATCGGGAAGTGCCCAAAAACCTGCAGTTTGTGTCTTTCCTGCTGGCAGGGAGCTGGTGAAATGCCAGGGCTGAGATGTGCAGCTGAGCTCCAGGGCAGGAGATGGCACCCAGCCCTGGGCAGAAGCACCCTGGGCTGCCAGAGAACAGCTTGAGGTGACCTGGGCACCAGAGTGAGAGATCCCAGGGCTCTGCTGCAGAGCCCACACTGGCAACAGGATTAGAGGAGCTTGTGTCAATCACACACAGCAACACAATCAGGCTGTTTCTCTAAAAAAAGCTCCTCCAGAGCAGCTAAAGTCTTAAAACTTACAGCTTCGTTTCTCTCCTGCAGTAAATAAACAAATAAATAAAAATCAATTGTTCTAGTCAGCAACATAAACCCTGAGCTCCCTGACACACAATGCATCCCAGCAAAATCCTCACTGACAAATACAAGAAAAAGCACTAGAATTTTGTGGAAGAAAAATGACCAAAAAACCCTAAACAAATTCTGCCTTAATGTCTGTGAGCTGTGAATCCCTTCCCTCAGCCCCATGCTTTCTAGTTAATATTTCCCATTTAATTTTCTTTCAGTAGCACTATGGAGCCTGACCTAAGAGAGGACATCTGAGCCTTCTCCCACACGGACCTACCACATCTCCAGAGCCAGCAGGAGCAGAAGGCACCTGTGCCCACCAGGAAGGGGTGCAGGAGGTCAGGAAGCACTCAGAATCCCTCTGGCAGTGCACTGTTAGGAGCACACGTGGGTTGGGATGGTGAAGCCCAGGAGAGGAGATGCTGTTGGCTGAGCTGACTCACTCTTGCAGAGCCAGGCAAGGGCTGGGAGGCTGGACCTGGAAGGTTGCAGCAGATATACTGGCAGAGCAACACAGAAACACGGGGAGCCGGGACTTTCCACTTGGTACAAGTTTCTATAGGAGCATCAGTGTAGACAAACAGTCTCTGATTCACACTTCTGAACCCCCGAGGCTATAAAGGAAAGTGCCAGCTCCGTGCTGGCATCATCCAAACAGGGCAGGTTGCATAAGTACTTCCAAATCCTACCTCCAAAGTGAAACAAGAAAATAAAACAGGGTTTAAAACCAGTGACCTTCACCCCATCCTTCCAGGACCCTTCCAACTCAAGATTTCTGTCTTGCAGAGACATGGACAAAAATAAAGCACCAGAAGGGACCTGTCTCTTTGCCCTTTTCTCCCAGATCTGCTGAGCAAGGACAGAGACAGCAGAGACCCTCCCCTAACTCAGCCATGCTTTCCACTGCATCAAAGCATCCATGCCTGGCAGTGCCAGGTGGTCCCACTGCAATGGCACAAACATTCCCAAAAACCAGAGGCTACACCTCTCTAATTTTGTGTGTGCAAAAGCAGCACTGCACTTCCACAAGAGCAAGCATAGAGGATGCCAGAGTAACTCAGGTCAGAAGAGACCTCAGGGTGGTCTCCACCCAAAATCCTGCTTCAAGATGAATCTCTTAAAGGAATTGCAGCAGGTTTAGACAGTCTGGTCTTGAAAACCTCCAAGCATGGAGACTTCAGAACTTCTCTGGGCAGAGACCTCAACTAACTGACCTTGGGCAGAAACACTTCCCCTTGTATCCAGTCTGATACTCTCTGTTTCATCCTATGTTTGTTCTTTCCTGCCCTCCCACCATGTGCTGCTGTGAAGAGCCTGGCTCTGACCTCTGGATGATGTGTCTGTAGGCATTGCTAGAGCACCTTCAATGCTTTCTCTCCAGCTGGAAGTAATCATGGAATCATGGAGTAGTTTAAGTTGGAAAGGACCTTAAAAACCATCCAGTTCCACCCCCTGCCATGGCAGGGACACCTCCCACTGTCCCAGGCTGCTCCAAGCCCCATCCAGCCTGGCCTTGGGCACTTCCAGGGATCCAGGGACAGCCACAGCTTCTCTGGGCACCCTGTGCCAGGGCCTGCCCACCCTGCCAGGGAACAATTCCTTCCCAATATCCCATCCATCCCTGCCCTCTGGCACTGGGAAGCCATTCCCTGTGTCCTGTCCTTCCATCCCTTGTCCCCAGTCCCTCTGCAGCTCTCCTGGAGCCCCTTTAGGCCCTGGAAGGGGCTCTGAGGTGTCCCTGGAGCCTTCTCCTCTCCAGATGAGCACCCCCAGCTCTCCCAGCCTGGCTCCAGAGGGGCTCCAGCTCTAAGTGACCAACTCAGTGGGCTCCTCTGAACTCACTCCAGCAGGGCAACATCTTTCTTGTGTTGAATTCTTGACTGAGCCCAGCTCCTTCATCTTCTCCTTGCAAGACTCACACTCCAGCACCATGAGAACCTGAGAGCCCCAACACCAAAACCAGCTCCAAAAGGTCACCACTTTCTACTTTCTTCATGCAACCTCTGACATCAGGCATCCCCTTCAGCCAGGACCAGAGCTGGGGCCTTGCTCTGAGCTGCCTTTGTTCCTTCAGTTGGTGGAAGGGAACCACAACAACTACAGCTACACCAATTCCTCCTTTTATTGAAGCACTTGAGGAAATAAAGACTTCTTGATCCTGAAATATTAATTTTTGAGCACTCCCGGAGCTTTATCATATATTTATATCTGCTCTTGCTCTTTAGTGTCAATCCAGGACAAACTGTCAACGAGTTCCCAGAAACACAGCGTAGGTTTGGGATGGAAAATCAGCCAAGGGACCAGTCTGGTTCCCTTCCATGACCAACTCTCCTGTGGCCAGGACATCCCTTCTTTCTAGAGGTTCCTTCCTCCCCACCCAATGTCAGCACTCCTGACCATTCACTGGAGCAGGACAAGCACATTTATGCAGAAAATGGCATTTTCTACTGGTGATAACCTGCAATGAATTGAAACAGGACAACTGGATTTTTCCTGTTTAATAAAGCAATGGTGGCATGCAAAAATCCCTCATCAAAGCAGAAGGGAGGGAAAACAAAGGTCTAATTCTGCAGCAGGAAACCATGCAAAGGTGAGTACTTGATGGTGAATGGGGCCATAAAATACCCAGCAACACTACACAACCCTCCCCAGAGGTGCCAAGAGGCTCAGACAGACATGAAGAGTTTCCCAAGCTGATGACACACTCCAGTTCCTGGGAATTTCTTGGTCCCATTGCACCAAACCTCCAGACAGTTCTTGCACAGTTTCTATTTAGTTTCTTCTTTTCCCACACTGGACACAGCTCTGGCAGCTCAGATGTGCTCCAGCAGCCAGGGAGAGAAGAGGCTGGCAGTTTTAATGAGAAGTTCCCAGGGGAAAGCTGAACTCTGCTAATGAGAGGTCTGAGAGAAAAAACCACTGGCCCAGCCGTACAGAGTGCACTCAGCACAGGAGTCTGCTGGCAGCCAACAAACCACAGAACACGCTCTCAAGCTGCAGCTGTCCCTGCTATTTACTCTCTTGTCACCTCCCCAAAAACAGGGATTGCCTGTCAGATGTGAGGGTGAGAGGGGACATCTTGCTGTGGCACAGGCAAGAAAGGACTTCACAGAATCACAGAATGTCAGAGCTGGAAGGGACATGATCACAAGGATCGTGACTCCAACTCCTGGCCCTGCACAGGACACCCCAACAATCCCACCCTGTGCCCGAGAGCTTTGGGCAATTCCAACACTGTAAATGCAAGTGCTTGCAAGGGGTGCAAGTGGGACAGACAACACACTCCTCTATCCTCCACCAGCCATGAAGAGACACTAGGGAATGTGTTCAGAGTGTGGGGGGAAACTGGAAGAGGGCAGAAGCACAGCTGGGACAGGAGCACCCTGAAAGCACCCTGAAAGCTCTTGTGACACACACCAAAGTCTGGCTTTGATGGAGAAAGGAACTTGAAGAGACTGTCATGGCTTTCATGGCTGAAATCCCTGGGTTTTGCTCAGGAAAAGGAGGGAAGGGGCAGAGTCTTAGGAGGGATCTGCCCATCTGAAGTTACTGGAGTTGCTGCAGGAATGCCAAGTGACACACACCTGGAGGGCGTCTGCCTCACGCTGGCTTCTCTCAAAGCCTAGGGACACACAGGGAGCGTTACCCTAAATTGATGGACAGAAGACAAGAGACTTTCATCATTCTTCATCAAAGCAGAATCAGAATCTGGAAGGCTTGTGTTGTGAGAAAAACAGGCTGGGCATGATTAGCCTTTAATATATCTTAATTGCTGCAGTGTTGTAAGAAATGAGCTCTGAGAAGAAAACCGGTTTGGCTGGCAGAGTACAGGCACGCTGGGACAAGACCATTCCCAAAAGCTCCTTGGCTAATGAGCAGGTTTCCCATAAGTCTGCCAGGGCAACAATTACAATCCCTGGGGATACAAAAGGAAGAGGCAGACTAAGTATTCCAAGGAGGTCAGCAAAGTCCAAGTTCTAGCTTTGCTCAGAAGTTTTGTAGGCTCTGGATTCACAAGCTTTTGATGGGGTCTCTTCTCACCTTAAAGCAGCACCTCCTGCACCTGTCCAAGGTTATTGAGATGAAGGGCCCAGATGAGATGGCCAACAGCAATGTGACTTCTTCAAAACCCAGGATGGAGGCACTCAGTAGCATGGGATCATCATGGGATAGGCTTTGGAGAAGCAGGAGAATGGCCCAGGAAAGTCCCTCTGGAGCCCCAGCCCTGGAGACAGCCACCAGCACAGCCTCAGCTCCTCCCAAGCTGCACTATTTCTCATTAAGATCAATTCCAGCCTGTTGTTATAATTAATAACCTCATCTTGCCTCCCTGCATGCAAGCAGGGGAAATTTCTGCAGTTGCAATCACACTTTACTTCAAAGAAACCAATTTAGTAGAGCACTACTGCTGCCATCATTCCTCTTACTCAATGACTTTATTTACCTTTTCTGTACCTAATTTCCCCAGCCCTTTGTGTGCCTGGGGAAATTAAAGCAAAAAATACTGAGATCCATTTGCACCCAAATATTATAGCAGGGGGAGGAAATTTGTGTCCTTAACTCAGGCCAGCACCGTGCTATGGCCATGAACACATTGATTCGGCTCGAAAAGGTGATGAACTGAACAGCCTTGCTTTGACCAAAATCTACATATAATGGATATTTGAACCCTCTCAAGAGCAAATACAGAAAGAAGGTAGAGCAGTTTTATAGGGGTTTGTCACACTGGCATGAAATTGCTGTAACCTGGGTGTAGAAAGCACAAAGGACTTTTGGTTCTGCCAAAACATCGGTGAGTGCTTCAGCATGCCTGCAGCTCCCAAAAAAAGCTGCTTTTTCAGGGGAAAAAAAGCCCATAGTTCTCCAGAAAATGCAACACAAAAATTCAAGAATTTTATCTTTTTTTTTTTTCAATAAAAGGCCTGAATTGCAGAAGACTGATGGCCCCACGTTCTGCTGGATACTTGTAGCTTCAGCTTCTTGCACACTTGGAGCAAGAAAACGCTTTGAGAAACGTAGTTTTGATTTTTAGAAAGCCTGGTAAAAACGGGATCAGCTACCCTGTATGGTTCTTATAACTACACTAAATCTGTGGTCTGAGCAGAAAGTTTGCCAGGTAAAATAAACTTGTCCAGCAAAATTTGTGACCACCTGAAACAGAGGAAGCACTGAATGTGTGATCCGGTCACATCACCCAGGGATGGGAACACAGATCTCCAAACCTCCTCTGGTGTTAGGTTTTTATACATAAGATGTATAAAAACCAGGGAGTATCAAGAACAGCAGGGAGAGGATTTATGACTAATGCACCAGCTCTAGGACTAGTAAGATGCTGGGGAGGAACAGCTGGGAAGATGATGTTCTTTAATATTACTGCTACACTAATTCATTTCAAATCATGGCAGGTTTTAATTTAAACACCCAACAGAATTCTTGAGCAGGAAAAGTGGGAGGGATGGCCAGAAGAGCTCAAAATGGAAGGATTTCAGATGAAAGGTGGGAGGGAATGGAGTAGAGGACATCTCTTTGGGTGTCTCACGTCTGGAGAGCGAGGTATGGGACAGGTTTGGGGAGCTGCAGGTGATGCTCTGTGAGCAGCTCCATGCCCCCACCTCACTCTCACAGCCACCACCATCACCAGCTCAGCTCCAAAACACCACCCTGTACCTTCAGAGAGTAAATAAATCCCTTCTTCCCAGTGTGAGAAGGACATTCAGAGCCATTTGCTGCCTTTGAGGCTGCTGGGGGATGGTGGAGGTGGCTGCCTGCCCCTCACGCAGCCCCACACGGTTTTGGGGAGCTGGAGCCATCGTGGCACTGACACAGCCACAGGAAGGAGGTGGGAGGGCACTGCCAAACACCCCTCTCCTTTTGTCCCACCAGCTCCCAGCCCTGCATCAGGCAAGCTGCTATTTGCTTCAGAAACAACCATCTTTTTCCCTAAATTCTGCCTGATAAATCAAAGTATAGCTCCAGGGTGCAATTAATACAAAAACCAACAGTAGTAAGAGCTTGGTACCATTTGGGATGGAGGGAGAGAGAAAGACTCATGTTTCCATAAGGTCTGAGATTAAGGAGAGCAGGACTACAGCCTGGCAGAGCCCCCAGCCTCCTCTTCCTCCTCTCCTAAGGCTTTAACTTGGCCACCATCCCAACTCCCAGCAGAGCTGCTGCTGGAAACTCTTCCTCCAAACGAGGAGAGTTCTCAAGCCAAGCTCTGCAGTTGCATTTTCCCATGGCAGAGCAGGCAGTGCCCTCCCCGTGGCTGCCAGTGACACTGGGGCAGCCCAGGCAGGACCATCCTGGAGAGCTGGAAGGCAGCAGGCACTGAGCTCCATGGCCAGCAGCTGTCAGGCTCCTCAGCATGATTAACAGCCCTTAATGAAGAGCTAAGCCAGTCCTGGACCCCAGGAAAGCAGCTCACGCTTAATATCTCAGCCAACAAGCTTTGCACTGTCCTGCAGGGAGAAAGAAAGAGTGCCAGGGGCCAGAGGAAGAGAGAGGAGCTCTGGCAGCTCCTGGCATCCCTGGAGCTCAGTGTGGCTGATCAGGGCACAGTAATGAAGCCACTGCAGCCACGCTGCAAACGTCACCCGGCAGCGAGGGACAGGCGAGGATGGAGGGTCCCCCACAGCACAGCCTGCTAGCTCTCACCATGCCTGGCCATGTCAGCAGCTCCTTGGGTGACAGAAGGTCAGAAGGCAGAGGACAAACCTGAATGTCCCCTCCTATATCAGGAACCCTGTCCAAAGATGCACAGAGCAGAGTCCCAGTTGAACTGGGTACTGCAGTTTGTACACACACACTCTTCACTGAGCCCTTGGCTCCACACACAACTTCCAAGTACACCTGCACTCCCTGCTAGGTGCTGGGAAAGACACACCGAGGCCAAGCTGCTGTGCTGGAGCCAGACCCCCCTGCTGTACTGACCTGGGCTGGAGAGGGGCCACCACAGACAGCAGCAAACCCCAGCAGCCTCACAGATGGCTCCTGCCTTTCCTGCTCCCGGAGCATCAGCTCCATCTCCAGCCCTGTTCCCCTTCCCAGGTCATGTCAGGTCACGCAGCTGAATGCAAGAGCACACAAAATTCCTTGCTGCATCAGGCAAGCTTTGGGGAGCCCGTTGCCAGCTGCAGCAGGCTCTGCTCTCCTTGCAGGCTTGGGGGGCAGGAAGAGCAAGATGTGGGAGAAGCTGCCTCAGGTGCTGCCCAGACTCAGGGCAAAGGAACCAGCATCTCCCCCACGCAGTAAAGGAAGAAGCAATTTATTGTGACAAATGGTGAAAGCCTGCAGCGGGGCTGGCCCTTCCTGTCAAAGCTGGTGAACCACACCAGGAGAGGGGAGTGCCTGGCAGTCAAGTGGGATATGCATCACTCCTGGGGGGAAAACCATCAGCAACTCAGAAGAACCAGGCTGCAAGAGATCCCTGCCTGCCCACCTGGGATGCTGGTGAGCACCATGTGAGGCAGCCAGCCACCACTGCTCACCCCCACTCTCAGGGCTGCTAACTGTCCCCTGCTCCAGAGGGGTCATGCCTTGGCCCTTCAGCCTCAAAAAGGGGTTGAAGGTTTGGGCAGAAGTGTCTGGGACAGGGTTAGGGAGCATCCAGCAATGTAGCACAAGTGGGATGTTCATATCTGCATCTCAGACTCATAAGTGAATTTCTTGTTGACTGTGAAGAGTTCACAGGAAGGACAGGAAATAAAATTTGTAACTTTTAAGGAACCTGAAACAAGGAGAGCCTGGGATGTCAGTTGTCTGAATTAGCCAGGAGAGAACAGGGAGAAGCAAAGGAATTCCAGTGTCCATTTGACCTCTAGTAAGTACAGAGATGGTGTGTCCTCCTCAGCTTGCAACACCTGCCTGGCTGCCACATTCCCTTTTTCCACAAAGTATCTGGAGGGTTCCAGACCAAGCTGGTTCCCACTGCAACCCAAGAAACACCATCAGCACCCGAAAAGAATATGGCTTCACACCTGTCCAGACTTCTCTGTGTCTACCTGTGCAGCTCTGTGCCTGCAGCAAACAGTGGTGTTTTATAGAGCCTTGGATTCTCCTTCCATGGGAACTAGACAGCAGCCAAAGCACTGACAGACCAAGTCTAAGACAAATTCAGAAACGAAATGTGACTCTCTCAAGTCCTGGCAATGCACCTTCACCATCCTCTGAATTCTTCTCACTGTACAGCAGAATGATTTCCCAGCCTTTGGGTCAATCTGGAGTTGCTCTTTCTGAGCTGCAATAGCCACGTGTGGGAGAACACACTTCCCTGCATCCCAGAATAGAAAGCAGCTGGAGTTGCATGTGAACACTGCAATGGGAAGATGAAAGACTTCCAGACACTCCTCTTTTTCCACAGAGCCCTTTATGGGCTCTTCTCCCCACTCTCACTTCAGCTCCTTCAGCTGCTGATCCTCCACAGGTGCTGAACTTCCAGATGCTCCTGGAGGCTTTTCCATTTTAAAATTTATTCTATTTAAATAATATGGGCATATGGTTTATTACAGCTATTAAAGGGTGTGTGTAAGTACGTGGGGGGAATCTGATCCTGAGATCCAGAAGGCTCCCAGGACCTCTGAGCACCCTGGCATTGGTGCTTGTCCTCAGGAGCAGAGCCAGCTCCGCCTGCAAGCATCACCCAAGGGCTATGAACGAGTTTCCACATCACACCACGTCCTTCAGTGCTAGTGAGGAGGTTTAAACCAGCCCAGGAGATATTCAGGACTGCTGTGCCCTTTCTAGGACAGCTGCCACTCCCTGAACAGAATGAAGGCCAAATCTTCAGGACAAGATTAGTGCCAGGATCTAACCAGGAGCTTATAGAGGGCTTCCATCACTCCAGTACCACTAACAAAAGCTCTGTGTATGAGCTGAGTTGGCACAGCTGGATAAAGACCCCACAGCACAGGAGCTCAGCTTCTCTTGGGAGAGAAAAGGATCCCAGGAGAAACCTGCAGATGTGTCCCTCACCCCAGCTGCCAGGGTACCACGGGAGGAGCTCACAGATCTGGGCATGGAGATCCTTGGTGTAAGGTTTGATCAGCTCTCTGCAGGTTCCATTTGAAATGGGCTCAAGAGTAGCACAGGCTGTTCTTTGAAGGAAGCACAGGGATGTAGGATATGGCATGTAGGCAGGGAGGCTTTCCAGCTGAGAACATGGGAAGGAAGGGAAGTACTGATGGGGCTGATACCCACAGTTATGTTTCACAATACAGCTTTACCTGCTCTCACCAGGGAGGGGAGGAGGCAAGGAAAGGAGCAAGAAGCTGAACTCATTAAGCTTCTCTCTCATCTGAGGAGTTGGGACAGCTTCAGCAAGGAGGGTGGACTCATGGGACCAAAGGACACTTGTTCCATCCATTTAGTTCCCCACACCTGAGGTATGTTTGAACAGCCACTTCAAAAGCAACCCCTAAGGAAAACATGCTGGATGAAGAGAAACCTCTACTTGTTTTTGTGTCTCTGCCTTTAAGCCAATTAAGAAATTTCTTTTTAAATGAGGGTCTGTGGTCTGTCTCAAAGAGCCTGCACTCCCCAGAGAAAAGAGAGGGGTGAGGTGTCTGCTCACAGCCAGCACTGCAGGGACTTGTGCTTCTCTACAAAAAAAAGAAACCCTGCTCCAAAGCCCCAGAATCTGTTTTCTAACACAGTTCTGCAGCAGGTGCCTCTCCCCTTTGCACCTCGGGTTTTTTTCACCGGTACACCACACAAAAAGCAAGTGGTGTTGACATCAGGCAGAGTTCTTGTGTCTTTCAACACTTGCCCAGTGTTTGAAGAATACAGCATGGAAAATGCCTTTGAAGTTTCACATCCAGCCAAGAAGAAGCCAAGACAAAGGCTGGTCTGTACTTTATCCTGGTCTCATATTCACAGAACCACAGAATGGGCTGGAAAAGGACCTCAAAGTCCATCTCATTCCAAGGGACACCTTCCACTGTCCCAAGTTGCTCCAAGGCCCATCCAACCTGGTCTTGGACACTTCCAGGGATGGGGCAGCCACAGTTTCTCTGGGACACCTGTGCCAGGGGCTCACCATCCTCACAGGGAAGAATTCCTTCCTTACATCAGGGTGGTCAAGCTCAAATGGGATGGAAGGGGGCTACAATCACAGGCAGAACATATCCAAGGACACAGAACTGGCAGCTGGAAAACATTTGCTGGGACAAACAGCTCCTGCTGTGGGACTGTGCAGACAGATCCCTTGCATGGATTAAACAGCAAAAGCTTTGCCTTTCACACACCACTCAGAGCTATTTTCCATCACTCCTCCCAGCCCACAGAGGATACACACATTCTGCATCAGGTAACAAAAGCACCTGCATGTGCAGGGTAGTTTGGAGGGACAGGTCCATTTGCTCAGATGAAGACCACCTTGTACTGTCTTCAAAAACAGGGAACAACTTTAGGATCACACACCTGAACAACAGCATTTGGAACTTCTGCTGGCACCTCTCCTATTCCATGTTTGAGGCAGTTCCACACCGCTTCCCAACACACCTGATGTTTGAACTGAAGGCTGGGGTGGGAAAAGAATTTTTTGTTTCCCAGGACTAGAGAGATGTGGGACTAAGGCTATGGGCCCATAGCTGGAAAGAGCCAGGAAAACCTGATGGGACTGTAAACTCAGGACTCACTCACATCCCCTTACTCCCACTGCAACTTCCCTCACACGAGGAGGCTGCAAGAGGAGATTTACTGGTGGCTGCCAAGCCAAATTGCTGCTCAGCTAAAGATTTATGCTGCAATTTTTAGTGCTGTTAAAATAGAATTGGAAGAGTGGTGGGGAAAGAGAAAGAGGGAATGAAAGACAGGGGAGGGAAAATGGATCAGGAGCAACACCACAGCTCCAAAGCTGTTTGCTCCATCTCTCACATCTCTATTGAACCAATCACTCTGCATTTCCAGCTGCTGTGCTCCAGCCTTCAGACCCTGCAATGCCAATGCCTGGGCTTGCTGCACACACAGGGTGCAGTTAATAGAAATCAGTCCATCTCCACTGCACCTGAACTGTCAGGCTCAATAAATACAGCTGGCAGAGAATGGCACAAAAGGGACAGGGTATCTGCAGGCTGCTGGCTGCTCACACGACTTCCACTCTGCAGTCACCAAGGACAGGAGAAGGGATGCCCCCATCCCAAATGTCACTCATTGCCTTCTCATTCTGGCACTGGTTAAACACCACTCCTATCTGCTGAGGTCAGAGGGGAGCTAAGTTATCCCCTCCAGGAACTTGTCAGCTCTGCACACTAGATCTGGAGAAAAAAGGCTGTCAAGTCATGGAATGATGCCCCTGCATGTGCAAAGAGCCATGGGCTTCCCCCACTGAGGCCCCCATTGCCCCCTCCCCTGAGAAGCCAAGGAAAGGCCAGAGTGCTCTGCAGCTCCCAGGGAATCCTGGCTCTGCTCTGCACAACTGGGTGACACACAATCTGAAAAAAATCAAAAGCAAAACCTCTTCAGTGAACTTCAACAGAGCAGCTTTCCTTTGCAATCAGAGAAATTCCCCATGCCTTGAGCCAGCCCTCTGTCCTGTACTGCCAAAACCATGGAGGAATTTCAAAATTACAGCCAAAGAGACTTTGGCCTTTCATTCAGCCCCTGGGCATCCCTGCAGAAAGAGCCAGGCCAGGCTCATTCTAGAAACCACCCTAGAGCTGGGGGTTTCAGTTTATTGAGAGGTCAAACTGACCCCCAGGCACTGGGGAGCTCTCATGCCCTGCCACTGAAGTACCTCCTTGAGGTGCCCCAGACAGCAACTGAGTGAAGTTCCTTCTTGCAAGGGAGATGGGAGAGGATGGGATCCTGTGCACAGGCTGAGTCCCACAAAGAGCCATGGATTTGTTTGTGTGTGTGCTCCTGACCTATAAAGGTCACTCCTCTTTCTCATGTGCCCTGAACTTTAGAGGTGACAATTAGCCACAGTTCCCTAGAGGCTGAATGGGATAAAACACACTGACCTTCCTGAGGTTTGGCTGGGAATGCTTCATCATGCACAGCCAACTTGGCATTTTCATTTTCTTGCACTGGCAGCTTCTAGGACAGTCCTGGGCCAACACTCAAGTGCCAGTGTGCAGGTGAAATAGCTCTGGGTGTGCTGAATGGACCCTGGCCTGCATCCTCTGACACAGCATCCTGTGTAGGTAGTGACAGGGTTCCCTCAGCACAAAACCCTTCCTGCCCCATCAGCACCAAGTACAGGTGCCTCGAGGCTATCCCAGTCACAGATCCAGGATCCCTCAGCAAACAGCAGGCTCCAGGAGGACACAGGAGCACTGCAGCACAGCAGAAGCCCACCACAGTCCCAATGCCCCATCAAACACAGGCTCAACACAGGAATCCACACTTGGCCTCAGATTCAGTTTGGCATCACTGGGCCCTTTCAAAACAGGGACTGTTTGGTTTTCTCCAGCCTCTTGAAGACAGAGAGGAGGATTTGATGGGTTACATGGATGGGGGGAATAGAGCAGAATAATGCTGTGCTGGAGCAGACTGAGCCACATGACCACCCAGCACCCCAACCTGCTCCTTCTGTTCATAACCCAAACTCCAGAGCTATTGCCACCTTAACTGAGCCAGCAACACATCTGGCTGACTCCAGGAGCAGGCAGACAGGCTGGAACTGCCAGGGAAGCCCCTACAAGTTATACTGTACCCTGGAGGCCTCCAGGCTGGGTAATTCAGACCATAACACTGCTTACTGCCTTGTAAAGATGAAACACACTTAACTTAGTGTTTTGACAGCTGGAATCTAGAGGATGCTCCTGGCTGCAGCATGTGCCATTAACCCTTCTGAGTCCATGTGCCAGAGGGAAGCATCCTGCCAGCACAGCAACCCCAGAAAAGCCAGGCTGGGGCTGCTCCAACAGCTCAGTGTCCCTTCCCTGCAGCACAACACTGAGTTTTCTATCAAGGAGAGCAGCTTCTGCTGTTGTTTAAAGCTCCTGAACCTCATCAAGTCACACACACACACTCACAGATAGCCCTGGGTAAGCTCAGCACACGTACTCCTCAAGGACACTCTGAAGGACATCACTGCTGACCTGCACAGGACAGGAGGAAGGAGCACACATGCCCTGGAGACTGAAATACTGCAGCAAACACAGGGCCCTGTCAGCTGCTGTGCCCTCCCCACCACACTGGCACCAAGAGCAGTCCCTGAGCAAGCCAGGGCTGCAGTGCCCACACCAGTGTGCTGAGAAGACACACCTACTGTAGGAAAACATAACCCAGGGAAAACAGGTCACTGGGTGAAGCTTTGCTGGAGATTTGCTAGGGTGTGTGTGCTCAGTGCCAGTCACTGCATGTGCCACAGGGGCTGCTGGGCAAGACAGCAGCAATGTCACTGATCAGTGATCCATGGGCTGCAGCCTGAAGCTCCTGCAGAACAAAAGTCTTTCCACATTCCAGAAGCACCAAGTGTTTCCATGTTTGTCCCTCCCCACACACAGACACAGCAGCTGTGGGTAAAGCAGCAGAAGCCTCAGCTCCTGGGCAGGGAAGGTACAGCTGGTGGCATGGGTCTGATGGAATGTCCCAGTGCCAGACAACACCAGGGCTCTGAATGAAAGGTGTCCTCTCCTTGGTGTCCCAAGGAAGCAGGGGAAAAAATACAGGTATATATATATATACACACACACATCTATCCATCTACCTACTTATAGCTTCACTTCTCCAAGGCAAGGAGATTAAAATCAGATTTTAAGGAAGAAGACATTGTCTTCTCCCACCAAAAGATGGCAAGATCCCAAAATCCCCTTTGGCTGTAGCCAACCTGCAACGCTCCAAATGCCAGGGCCCAGCTCAGTGTAACCACAAGCCTCAGTGTGTGATGCACAGGGAGCACTGGGAGCAGCAGGGCTGGAACCTGAGCGTCTGCAGACCCAGCTGAGCTCTGCACAGCTCTGGGCAAGGGCAGGCCAGGTCCTTCCAGCTCCCTGCAAGCTGCTGACTTGGCAGCCTCCAAGCACCTGCAGCCCAAACTCTCTCTCCTCACCCCCCCATGGCCCTGGCTCTCCTGCTGCTGGTCCTGCCGCCATCCAGAAGGGCTCCAGGCTGCCTTCACACTCCACTTCCAGTTTCCTTCTGGTTTGAATGTCCTGCTGCAGCCTCAGAAATGCCATCTGTAACGCAGGAGCAGCTTCCTTCTCTTCGGATCAGCTCTTCACAGCTCCTCACGGTGACCTGGAGCACCTGCCCCTCACAGGGACTCAGTGATGCCTGGGGGTACTGTGAGCTGCACTGGCTGGCAAGGGGAGCTGCTGAGATCCTGGTGCCTTGCCAGGCAGAGCAGGAATGTTGGCAGGGTGAGAAGCACGAGAAGATGCCCAAGTGAAAGAAAAGCCCAGGGCAGTTTGTTTGAAGAGAGTGGCTGGAAAGGCAAAGGCACCTGGGTGAGTTGTGGGTCCCCAGGCAGGAATAGAGAGATCCAGCACAGCTTGGCAAATGCAAACAGCACCCAAACAGGGCTCCTCACTTTCCTCCCTGTGCCCTTCTGTTGGCAGTACCCAAACAGGGCTCTCCCCTTTCCTCCCTGTGCCCTTCTGTTGGCAGCAGCCCCGTGCTGAGGGTTGTTTCATCCCAGAGAGAACAAAGGCCTGCAGAGGGTTCGTTCAGCACAGCCTCCCCTCCACGCGCAGCACCAGGCTCTGGCTGCGCCGGGATCAAGGCGGCCTTTCAGGGACACAGGGCTGGCCATCACAGGGGGAAGAGGCTGCAGGGAGGTGGGTGCAGCTCTGAGCACCCCCCTCTCCCTGTTTCTGACTCATGTTAGTCAAGACTCCAGCCCAGAGCCACCAGGGTCAAACTGGATTAAGTTACTGGCTGGAGAAATCCAGCACGTGCCTTTCACAGCAACCAGTACCTGGTAACCTGAGAGGGGAACAAGGGGCTCTGGAGTGATCCCAGGGAATTTGGGGTGCAGAGATGAAAGGGAGCTCCCTGCCCACCCAGAGAGCAGGAGGATGCTCCTGCCTTCAACCCTCCTCTCACAAGCCCACAACATGAGGTCACTGCAGGCCCATCTCCCTCCAGGACAGATGCTGTACACCGTTAGGGGGACGTGTTTGCAGTTTCCATCCTCATCCCAAGAGAAGAAATAACCCTCCAAAAACACACTTTCCTACATTTCATCCTTCCTTGCAGCAGCTCAGCCAGGTTCCTGAGCTTTCCACTGTCATTACATCCATCCACCAGCTCCTGCCAGAGGACTGAGACCAACTCCAGGCTACTTGTGTGACACCTCTCAGGGGGACAAGTGATTTGTCATGAGACAGGAGACCACGTTCCTCCCTCTGCAGCCAAAGAAGCAATGCAGAAGAGTTACTCTGGAAAAAAAAATATATATAAAATCCCTGCTCTGGCTCCTTTTACTGCTCTTAAAAAATTAAGAAAAACCCAAAACATTCATAAGGTACTAATTCCTCCCCCTGCCCACCCCCAGTGGAAAAACACTGAATACCAAAGGGCTCTCCCAGGCCCTCAACCACATATTCCCACAGCATCACTTGCAAGAGACCAGCCTCCTTCACAGCAGAATTGCATCTGCAGAATCTCTTCCTGAAAGAGATGAAGACTGGATCTATGCACAGCTAAAGCTGGATGCTAATCTCCTTCATGCAATGCAGCATCCAAAGCAAAACTCCCTAACACCTGCACCTGGAGAAGGACTTGAACCCATGATCCTGAAGCAGAAGTGCTCAGCTCCTACAGACAGAAGCATCCCCAAACCAGGTAAAAGTGCTGGTTTTTCCCTTCTCCAGGCTGGCACTGTCAAATGGACAGCTCTGCTGTGTCCTCCACACTGTGACAGCAACACCCAGGCAAGAGGGACAGGCATTTCTGCTCAGATTTGGCCAAGCCTGCTGCATTTGATGAGGACATGGTCCAGCTGCCTCTGCCCTGGATTTGACCTCCTTTGAGGCAGAATGGCTCTTGTGGGACATAGAAATGAGGAAGATTGGAGGGTACACAGGGAGCAAAGGGAGGGTTTGTTTGGTGATCTATTGAGAACTCTGGTCTCCAATGATCTGCACCACCCTCCAAGTTATTCGTGGCTCTGGAGCTATAAATAGCCCTAATTTAAACAACTAATAGGCTTTGTGACCGCTGGGGCAGGGCTGGGAGCCTCAGGCAGATGAAACAGCATTCCATGCTGCCAACTCCTTGGCACTGCAACATCTCCTTGAGCAAGACACTGCTCCAGACACCACAGGCTCTGGTGAGAACTAGTGAGCAAACAGTTACAAGCCAAACATTCCCATCAAACAAGTATCCACAACAACCTACAGCATCTTTACTCCACCAAATCCCAGCTGAACTCCACAGCAACTTCCAGAGGGAGCACAACCCACACAGGGATGCATCCACCTCGCTGCAGCACCTGGGGAACACAGGCTTCACTCCTGTGTGATGAGCAGCCATGTCCTGACTATGAGAGCTGATGGTAGTGCCCTCGTGGTTTGGATGAGTGGCTCCTTTTTCCCTCCTCATCACTCCTCTGTGGATACACAGTCTGAGCAGATGTTGATGATCCCCATCTGTTCCACAGCCACATCTGTTCTTTGCATGGAACAAGGAGGCTTAGGAAGGGAGATGGACCAGCTGGACCCCAGAGATCCCTTCCAACCTCAACCAGTCAGTGATTTTTGAAAGGTGCAAAATAAACTCTGAGCACAGCCAAATCCATGCAGGTTACTGATAAAACCCAGGATCTGTGCCTGCCCCACCCCAGGTCTGTTGGGGTTCCTGTACTGCTGAGGCTGCCAGACCTCCCAAGGCCGATGCCCAGCCTGAGATCTGATGACAGAAAACAGAAGCAGGTGATCACCAGGTGATTCCCTGCAGTCACCTGATGCTGCACCAGGAGCTTTGTTCCTGAGAATCTCATTTCTCTGGTTTCCCCAGTAAGAAACACACAGAATCATTCAGCTGGGAAAACTGAATGTACATCGAGTCCAACTGCTCCCCCAGCACTGCCAAGGCCACCAGTGATCTGTGTCCCCAAGTGCCACATCCACATGCTTCCTTCCAGTGATGGTGACTCCACCACTGCCCTGGGCAGCCTGTTCCAATGCCTGACCACGTTTTCTGTGAAGAAATTTTTCTCCAGCATCCAACTTGAACCTCCCCTGGCACAACTTGAGGCTGTTTCCTCTTGTCCTGTCCCTTGTTCCCCAGGAGCAGAGCCTGACCTTCACCCAGCTGCACCCTCCTGTCAGGGAACTGGGGGGAGCCAGAAGATCCCCCCTGAGCCCTCCTTTCTTCAGACTAAACACTGTCCTGGTGTCTTCCAGACATTTCTGCTTGTGCTGCATTCAGAGCTGAAGTGCCACAGGATGGGGGGAAGGAGCAGCACGGTCACATTCCCACTCCACACAGCTCCCTGCTACACTTCCATATGCCAGAGTTCAGCTACAAAATCTCCACCAGCCTCAGAACAACTCAGAGCCCATGGAAAAGGCCTCTGTGATGCTGCCCAGCAGTTCTGACTTGCTGCTGTTCATGTATTTAAGCCAAGTGCTCACAAACAGCCAGGATACTCAGGCTTGCCTGGAGATTTTCCCCAGAAATAAATGGTGATTCTGGGGAGCAGGGGGTGGCACAGCAAGTGCCCTCCCACCACCTGCCAACAACAAAAGCAGGTCCCCTCACTTCCCTCTAAAAGCAGGGAGATTTACATATTTTTAGCATATCATAATAATAAAATAAAAGAATAATGAAAGAGTGTGTTCCTCCCTCCACAGTCATTGAGACCCAGGGGTTATTTCATTCTGCAAAGGCTTTTATAGAAAAATAAAAATCCTTTGCAGAACGCTGCAGGAAAGCCCAGAAAAATGAATATCCTCTGGAAGAGGAAGGAGTTCACAGAACTTCAGCCAAAGTGAGTAGTGGGCAGAGACACTTAGGTCAGCTGCACAGACCTTGCAAACCCTTTTCCCAAAAGCCTCTCCTAAGAGTGAGATCCAAAAGCTGTCAGTACTCAACAGGACCCTCTTCATAAATGCTAGGAGTGAGGAATAGGTGAACAGGAACACTCCCTTAAATCTCACCAGAAAACAGTTCAGAGCCCCAGTTCCCTCCTAACCCCTTATAATGTGGAAGGATGCACCATGAAGAGGTGTCACCAACCCCTTCCAGCAGCAGCAGGAGAAACAACTACGATCCCACAGCTCCCAAACCATTCCATGGTGGCAGGCACAGCAATGGAGCCATGTCCTGCTGCCAGCACCAAGCCTGTGGCACTGCCCCTTCCTGCTCCCAGCTCCAGGAAGGGTTTGGAACATTGGGAAGCTTGGCCAGGATGGATCCCCAGGCTCAGCTGAACGCTCCCACCCAACAACAGCCCAGGCCAAGCACCTTCAAGCACGAGATGGAGCCCAAGGGGTCTTGTAGCTGAGCCAGAATTTGTCTGGCTGCACACAGCTACCAGGGGTGAATTTAAACCCAACATCTTTGCCCTAAGCAGAGGTTTCTGCAATCAGATCCCTCCAACATGCACCTAATACCTGCTACCTCCAGTCTTTCAGTAGCTGTGTCCTCCTGGCACCTGGGAAAGGAACAGGCTCCTGTTTAAATGCTGACACACAGAAAGAGACTGTGCAGCCCTGTCCAGAAAAGAACAGGGACTCAAATCTCATTGGCACAAGTCAGCTGCTTCTACCACTAAGGCCCTTTTTCTACTCCCTCTTGTCTCCCTGTCTTCAGCAGAGAGGGAATTCCAGCACCATCAGCCTCACCCAGGAGACAGCGAAGCCTCTTCACAGGTTCTAAAATCTTGAAAGCCAAGTACAGACCAAAGTCACTCGCTAAGTACTTGTGTCCCTGTTTTTCTGCCAAGGAAGGTTTGTGTTCATCCCTGAGACAGCCCAGAGCAGCTTGGCTCTGTGCTGCTCTGCAGCCAAAGCATTATCAGCTTTGAAGGTGGCAGCAGGCAGGAACAGAAAATCAGCAGGAAAAGCAAAGTCTATCCCAGAACTCCAGCCTGGTCTCAAATTGACTCCCCTGTACTCCACTTCCTTCCTACACTACATGACTCCAGGGACGAGGACATGCACAGGCAGGATACCTACCCTGACTTGTTCTATTGACTTACTTAATTTTTTAAAAGAATATATTTATCTGCTCCTCTCTGGAAACCAATCATCCGCTGCTCCTTGGCCCTGCTCCCTGGGAGTGGTGGCCCTTTGATGCCTGGCTGATCTCAGGTCTTTTGAACCCACTTCCATAATCACTGCCTGGAGCGAGTTCTTCCCACGCAACTCGCTGCTCAGTGAATCATGGCCGGTGATTTTCCTGTCTCCAGGAACCACACGACAGAGTTGGGATGAGTTCTGCTCTCCCTTTAGCAGGGGAAATAAGGGATTATCACAAAAGCCACTCCTGTCCCCACAGGACACCGGTGTTATCTGCTCCAAGACCGGCAGTTCCTGTTCTTGCCCCAACATCCGCTCCACCACCAAGGCTGGTTCTTCAGGAAATTTATTTCCACATGTCAAGATATCACTTAGTTCCTCTAACTACACACTTGGAGTCACGAGCAGCCTCAGCTGTCACACACAAGGCTGCAGAGACACTGTCATTTTTAGTGCCCAGGGCCAGGCGTACACTGGAAGTTCCTAAATTTCAGTTCTGGCTGTGCACAGCCACACCAGGGAGTTCATCTGTGAGCTGAGACACCTTCCCAAGTCCTCAAGGCAACAGAGGGAAAAGCAGCAGTCCAGAAGGGATAATCCTGCAGGAAGGACCCAGCTCTGTTTGCAGGATCCCTCTAAACCAGAGGGGACAAACCCACACAGCACAGATCACTGACCAGAGCTGTGGACCAGCCACACAGGTTGGCACATACAGCAACAGAATTTGGGAACTGCACAAAATACCTTTTTTAGAGGAACTCAAGTCTATGCTAGAGAGTAAAGACAACAACTTATTGGTTTCACACTGTTCCAAGCTCAACAAGAAGACCCAAGACAGGGCCAGAAAGGAGCAAAGCCTGACAAGCTGGAAGGCTCTAGAGTCATGCACCAGAGCCTGGGAAGCACATCCCAGGCCTTGCAGCAGCAGGAAGGCAGGAAAATGAAGACTGCACCACAGATACTGCACCAGCATCACAGCAAACACCTCCAGGGGAAAGCCAGGACAGCTCAGAGACACTCAGAGCAAGCAGCTATTCCTAAATGACCAGCAGCTCCAAACAGACTCAAGCAGGTATGGACACCCATCCAGGCTGGAGTCCACACAAAGCAGGCATTAGGCAAAGGCTCAAATATTATCAGCACAAAACACGGCAGCCTCTGTAGCCAAGCCCCCGGGCAGAGGGGTTTTGGATGCTTTTTGATACATCTCTCAACCTGTCAGAGACTGAATGCAGGACACCAGCCCCCCAAAAACAAGAGAAACTCCTCACTGCAAGTGGCTGATGTGGAAGGGGCAGAGGCAACAGCTCAGAGAAACATCTGAGGTGCTGATTTCATCAAGGTGGGACAGGAATCCAGGACTGGAAACACTAATCTGTTTTTAAGAGTAATTCTGTTTTTTCTGTGTTTCATTCTTGTGGATCTGTTATTCAAAAGCATTTCACTGCTTTTGCATGAAAACAGCTTCTCTGGCTCTTCTGAGTTCAGAAACTCTTGCAACTTATTGCCACCCAACCTGGAGACACAATCCTCCACCTGTGACACTGCAGTGTGGTTGGGAGGCCAGAAAGAAAAGAAGCCACGAGAACGTGGCAAACAAGGAACTGAGATCCCATTCCCAGGCAGCCACCTTGACAATTTAGGTGAGTGAGGAAGAGCTGGGATGAGTCCTGCAGTCCATTCTGCAGGAGACATCAGCCACCCTGTGTAAAGCCAGGGTTTGGCATCACTGAAATCAGTGGGAATTTGGCTCTGACTTCCCGAGGAACTGAGCTGAGCCTCTGAACGAAGGGACTCAAGACTCAGCAGGATGCAAAGCAAGTCGTGTCCCAAAGGCAGCGCCAGGATTGAAGCTGAGAGGTGAGCAGGTGAGCAGCTGAGCAGGTGAGCAGGCTCCTTCCCCTCCTCCTTACCTTCGCAGCCGGTGCTGTAAGTGCTGGTGCTGCCGCGTTATGAGGGCACTTTCCCACACGGGGCCACCGGGACTGCTCCTATACCAGCCCACGGCCGGGTGCCCCGGGTAGGGCGAGCTACTGAAGCCATGGTCCGACTCCGTCTCTGCGGCCAGCGATGAGGCAGAGCTCCCCATGGTTCCCCCCTGCCCAGGCCACGCTGAGATTGAGCCTAGGTTAGGTCCAAGCCAGTGGCATGGGCAGCTCGGGTGGAACGGGCGAGGCGCTGCGGCATGGGCTGCTGCAAAGATCCCCGCACGCTGGAGAGAGGAAGGTCGGTTCTGATCAGAGTTGGAAAAAACAAAACAACAAACAAACACAGAGAAAGGGGAAAAAAAAGGAAAGAAAAAGAGAGAAAGATAAGGTATGATTTCAGCAACAACCCTCCAGTTTTAAAGCCTATCAATACATGCTCTGCTCAGGGTCCCCATCCCAGAGCTCACTGGGATGGGAAGGGCTGTGTCACTAGAGATGGGGAGTGTGGGGGCTCTAGAAGAGGCTCCCCCAAGTTAAGCACCAGGAGTTCCCAGGCACAGGGAAACAACGACTGATGGAGGGAAGCACAGCAGAGACCAGCACAAGGCCCAAAGCACATGGGAAAGAAGCAGAAAACAGGACAAGCCAGGCCCACCTGGAGCCCAAACCAGCAGCCCTGTGGACCACACACACCAAGTTAGTCTGGGCTCTGACTGGCACACCAGTTTTAGTTACTCAGCTACAAGGACTGGATGGCTCATGTGCTTACACATCAAATAAAACATTCCTCTTTTCCTGTTTCCCTCTAACACCCCAGTAGGACTGGAACTGGACAGACTGGGGATCTGCACAAGTATTTTCTGTAACTATTTGCTTTCAGCTCAAAGTAAGTTTTAGCTGATCCTGAACATGCCCCTACCCACAGAAGCAGGTCTGAGGCTTTGCTCCTCCTTTTCTGCCTCTCTCTTTCCTACTTTTCAGAATTTATTCTTCAAACATCCTCACAATTAAACTCCAGAAACATTTCATGTCCTCTGTATTAAAAGAAGTTTAAACACACACACATCTCTCCTACAAGTGTAAAGGCAGGACAATCTGGATGCATGTCAAGAGCAATGGATCAAGGTAACATTTAACAGAGCAAAAAAGAAGAAACAAAGAAGATGGAGAAATTAGCACAGCTGAGCTTATTCAATTACCCACCAGGATTTAAGGAGATGAATGAACCACAGAAAGACCTTTGCGAAGAAACTACTTTTGCCATAAAAAGGCTGAGATGAGGAGTCTAAAATACAGTTTTTCAATCCCAGGATTGATCTAAGGGATCAAGAAAGGCCTTGATAGATAACAGACTCTCCAAAGCAGCAGCTCAAGGAGCAGGTGTAATTTTGCTACAAGCTCAATACCAGAATGTGCCTGCATTAGGTCATTAACTGGAGAATGTTAACTGCTCTGTCACAGTCTCTGTAGCCTGCAAAGCCTGGATGAACCAAACAAATCTGAAAAAAGCCCAAGAACCCTACCTCTTTGTTTTAACTGGCTTGTTTTTCCTACCTTTCCCTTGTTTTAACTGGGCTGCCTCCCTGTCATACATCAGCCCCACATCCCCGTTACCCAACAGCAAGGTTTCACTGATTTCTGCAGATCCAACCAAAGTGGATCCCTGGTGCTTCCCTTCTCATTTCCTGCTACTCAAGCAGATAATTTGTAAGAAATCTGATTTTCTGGCTAAATGAAAGTCACATCATGTGAGGGGAAGACACTTCCAAGTATCATCAACTCAATCTATCTGGAGACATTCCCCATCCCACACCTGTGGTGGCTCTGCTCTTTCAACCCATCCCAGGGGCCCCCATGTGCTCCAGCAGCAAAGGCACAGAGGATGCAACTCCCACACCCACTAGAAGAACAAACTGTCTCTTACCTCAAAACTTGGGTTCTATCATTATAAAGTAGATAAAAAAAGGCAAGATGGGTAGAACAGCCCCTCACTGCAGGTTGAGGCAAACAGGAAGGATGCCCAGGCGTCAGTAGCCTTTTTCCCCCTTGAGCTGGGTTAAACTGCCACATAAAGCAATTCCACAGCCTGGTTTCAAGACCAATTCCTCAAGCTGGTAAAGCAGAACCCTTTTCTTCCTCCTGCTGCCCATGGAAATGCCAGTTTTAGCTCAGCCCAAGAGGAGACAGATGTGCCTGCTGCCTGCATCACTGCTGGCTCCCAACGTGGTGCTGCTCTCCCGGCTCGTCTCCTCCACCAGCTCCACACCAGGGAGCCAGAACAGGCAGCTCCACTCCACAGGGAGGGGAAAGCCTGGGGGCCCTGCTTTAAAACCTGCAGTAAAACCCCATGGTGGGTGGAGTTGGGAGAGGAAGGGAGCTATAAATAGGTGGAGGATAACCTAGCTAAGTTGGAGTGATCTCTGAGACTGTCTGGTCTAACTGGGCTGCTTGGCTGTGAGTGCTGTGTGAAATCGGATTTCTCCAGGCAAAGCAGTAAATCCTTCTCCTCAGGGTCACCCTCATGCCAGGTGAGAGCAGCCAATGAATGATATTGAAGGGGGAGTGTTGACCAAAGGTGGAGAGAGGGCAAACCAGTCTGAGAACAGGAGTGGCAGCAGCGCTACAGCCCAATGCAAAGCACGTACGTGCTCACCACGCTGAGCCCCAAAACGCCTTTGGCCAACACTAAACAAATGAGGAGCCCCCAAGAAGTCAAGATGAGAATGGAAACTGCACCCCAGCAAGGGAAGGCGTCAATTAAAAAAGAAGAAAGCTTCTCTGGAAGCACTCAGCCTTATTTTTGAGGAATTTCTGCCCCAGGAGATGACCTGCAGGCACGTGGCTGAACGGGGGAAGCTTCAGTCACTAAATGGGAGCAAACTGCCAAGAGTTCTCTGTCTTGGCAGGAGGGAGCAGGATTTTTCCTCTAATTAATAAAGCACTGCTTCCACCTATCTAATCTGGAGAGGAAGCAACAATGTGAACAGATTGAAGTGTCCTGAGAAGGGTGGATCTCACTTATGGAAATTAACAGTTAAGCACCTTAGCAAGATGCTGAGTTTGGATTTTGGTTTTCTGCCTCTTGCAGCTGCAATAATTACCAGGTTAGAACTGATGCTGTGTAACTGCTCCCAAAATAAAACCAGGTTTGATCTCACCACCCCCAAGCCACTCACAGCTGCTCACCCTGTTCTGTGGTACATGATGCAGACCCTTCCTCAAAATCTCCAGCAGACCTGGGCAGCAGGCATGTACAGGGTGTGCAGGACAGCAAAGCTGTCCCATGGAGCTCCTCCTGCTGCCAGGATGAGAGGAGCTGCCTGGATGCTTCCATGTAACATTCCTCCACACCAGTGAGTAGTGCTGACCCTTTGGTCCCCAGCTCTTGTGTCACAGCAGAGCAGGCAGGAAGGGTGGAGACCTACCCAACCCCTTTTCCTTCCCTCCAGTTTCAAAGTAAGTTTTGGCTCTGAAGAGAGCAAAAAAAAAAGGAGGGAAAAAAAAAAGGAACTAGCCCATGTGTGTTTCAATGCATCTGGAAGTTGCAGGATCAACTTTTCCTAGCATCAGCCCCAAGCTCTTCCCTTTGACATACATCAGAAAGAAGAGACAGAGGTCCCTGGAGCTGCTGCAGCCACTGAAGAAACCAGTGAGGGAGACTCACCCCAGCTGGTCCCACGTGCAGCACCCCCTCTTTGTGATGGGATACCCCCACACTCCATTTCCCAGTCATTCATTGATCCATGGCACAAGCCAGCTTTGCTCCTGCTTGAATTTTCCAGCCTCTCTGGGTTCTCAGTCTTGGAAACTCAGGGACAAGACTTTGTCACTTCATTAATTCTTCCATTCCTCCAGCCTTTAAATCAAGTCAATTCTGAACTACTCCCTTGCTCCAGGGAAGATCTGGGAACGAAAATGCCATCAGACATACTGAACTCCAGACAGCTCTGGTCTGAGGTGAGGGCCAGCACCTGGCCCAGGAGAAGGCTCACCATGTACCTGAGGGAAATACATCCCTCAAAGCTGTGCCCAGAGAAAGCTGCAGGAGACTTTCTTCTAAGATTTAAGCTGAAGTACCAGCCCTTCTCCTCTCCAGGTCCTCTGCCTGGGGATGACTAAGATCCACAGAATGTCCTCAGTTGGAAGGGAACCATAAGGATCATAAGCCCAACTCCTGGCCCTGCACCAGGACTCCTCAACAATCCCACCCTGTGCCTGACAGCATTGTCCAAACATTCCTGGAGCTCTGGCAGCCTTGGGGCCATGACCATTCCCTGGGAAGCCAGATGTGCTGGGACCTGGTACCACTGTCACCAGCAAAGGAGGAGCTCTCTGCCTTCAGTCCCATGTAAGCTGCTGCTGGCAGGGAGAAATCAGGGCTCCTGAAGAGCTCTCATTGTCCAGTGCCCACACACAGCCCTGGAGGAGCAGCCTCCTCTCTGGGACTGCGGGATGTGATCACGCCCTTAAACACCAAGAGCTCAGGGGCAGCTGGAGGAGCTGGGGCTGTGTGGGGGCACTGAGACCATTGGAGATCACTTCAGACATCCTGAAGAAATGGCCAACCCTTGTTCCTCCACCAATCCTGCCTCCATGCACAGCACATCTCTCCTGCAGGAGGCACATGCTCAGGGAGGCCAGGGTATGCAGGGAATGGTGTGAAGGGCAGGGAAGGTGCACAGCACGAGACATGGCAGCCTAAGAAGGTTATAAAGCCCCAGAGCAGGTTGGGATGGCTAAGAATGCAGAGGGGAGTGTCTGATGGTGTTCTGCTAGCCAAGGAACAGAAATGAGTTCAAGCATTTGTGTGATCTAGCCAGCCCCCAGTGCCAGGCAGGGTGGCAGGACCTGAGGATGTGCAAAACCAGGTGCCAGCACCAAGAACAGCATGGCTGGAATTCACCAGGCTGAAGTGAGCCTGAGAACAGACATAACCCCTAGAGAGGAAGGGAAAAAGCTTCTCTTTTTCCACAAGGCAGCAGGGGAAGAGCAGACAGGCAAGAAGACACCCACCTCAGGCAGACACAGCACTGAAGTCCAAGCTGCAAACACCGACCCAATGAGAGCTCCACAGCTCAAATGCAGCAGGAGCAAGTGAGCTGGAACACTCTGTGCTCAGCAGCTGTCATGTACACAGCTGGGGACAAGACAAAATTTTGCTGCTCTTTCTCCCTGCCCTCACCTGCCAAGCCAGCCCAAGTGCTGCAGTCTTGGCAGGAAACGAAAGAGTGAGCAAGTTCCAATTCCTTGCAAAGTTTCTAGTAGGGAGGGGTGGGAAGGCACCTCCAAGGACAGACTGAGGCAGGGGTATAACTGGAGAGAAGGGATAATGGCTGGCATATTCAGCTGGGATGGGGGAAGCTTTTTCAGCCCTTGTGCTCCACCACAGAGCTCCCCAGGGCTCTGTGACTCAGAAAGCTCTGCCTTACCTGCCAGGGCCAGGGAGCCTTCAGGTGTGCAAGGCACGAGGATGTCAGGCAGTGTGCAAACACTGCAGATGGGAGGACACAGGAAAGGGAGAGAAGGGTGAAACTCACCCACCCAAATGTTTGTTCTGGGGCAGAGGCCTGAGGAAAGAGAGTCAGATATTCTGGCCTTGCAGGAAACTGAGGGGACAGGAAGCTTTAAGTGAGCTGTTTTCCAGGTCTTGGTGAGAAATAAGACTGGTACACCATTTGCAGAGATATCACCAGCTGAAGTGAACTGTCTGGAAGCAGATTTCCAGATGGGTTATTAATGAGGTAACAAGATAATTGAACCTGGAGTCCTAGACCAGCACAGAACAGGATCTCACACTCCATGCTACAAAGTCCAGAACAGCAGTATGTATCTCTGGCCACATACACCAACATGCAAAGGCAAGCTTGAGGGTTTTTACCTTCTTTCAGCTGCTTTGAAACTGGTTCTGGCCCAACTTTAACCCAGAAGAAACTCATACACAGCAGCTGAATTGGGCTAAGCTGCATTTAAAGCCCAGCACTGACTCTTCCTAAGTATGCAGAGGAAGAGGTGTCCAAAGCCTGAAGTGAAAGATTGATAGGAAAAATAGATATATTGCAGAGCCAGCTTAGCCACAGAGCAGCCACCAGCAAAGTCTGAGCAAAGTTTCCTCTTCTCCCTTGCACTGGACATTGTAAACCAGTGACAGATAATCCAGGGAGCTACTGGAAATCTATCCCGGTCACTTTGAGAGAGGGGATTACACAGATCTGAAAGGGCAATAGGCATCTTAACCAGAAGCTGGAGGGAGAAAAAGAGGAGAAGCACAAAGGCTTTTGCAAAATAAGGGTTAACTTCAAACCTCATCTCCACTGACAACTGCAAAGCAGTTTCTGAACAAGCATAAAAATGGCAACAAGGGCACTGCTGCAGAAGGGTGTGAGTGCACACACATTTAAGAAAACCCACACAACGAAATCCCTACAACTCCAGTGCTCTATTAAGTCAATTAACAGTGCTCCAGTGAAGTGCAAGAGCCGCGTGTATCCCGCAATTCCCAGCCAGTTGTGGGAGACTCCGGAGTGTCACCATGGCGTGGGTGGGCTGGCAGGGCCCTCTCAGCCACAGCAGCGAGGAAATGCCAGAGAGACTCACAGGGGAAGGAACAAAACAACACAAGCCACAGCATCCAATCCTGGGAAGCTTTACCAGCAGATCTCATTTCCAGATCTTTTCCTCCCCGTGTTTATAATCCTTGCAGCAGAGTTCTGTCATCCTACTCAGCTCGCAGGCTGCCCCAGCTACAAAAGATGTCAGGCTGAAAAATCACCTCGACAGACTGCCTGCTGAGACCAGTTGCATTATAAAAACAGGAAGCTCTTGCCTGCCTGCTCCCAATATGCTATGGATTTAATGGGAGGGAGCATACGCAGGGATGCTTTGCAAGAAGAGCACACACATGGGACTCTTGCCAGGAAAAATGCATCTTGAGTAACACATGTGCTCTTAGTTTCCTCTTTTTTCAGAAAGGTTTAACTACACTCTGAGCTACCCAGCAGCAATAAACCACTTTTTTCCCCTCTTTCTCACTTATAGCAGAGTGTTGCTTGGTAAACAGCAGATCTTCCTGTCTGAGGCTGTGCCAGCCTGTGCTGAACAGAACTGTTGTTATTGCACATTCACAGTTAGAGATAAACATGAATAAGAGCCACGAGTAAAAGCCAGGCACTGGTTCTTCAATACATTGCTTTATCAGATTCACCTTGATTCAAATGTTTCTGACATCTCTCCCTCCTGAAGGGACAAGATGGCACAAGTGGTAAGGACAAACATTAAAAAAGAAGACAGAAATGACAGCAGCACAAAAAGTGCTCTTCTGTACTCGCTAACATTCACAAACTGTGCAGCTCACAGCTCCACCTGCTCTTGAAACACTCAAAAGCACAACAAGGAAACAAATGGGCCCAACCAACCCAAGCTGCCCAAATGGGAAAACAAAACAGCCTTCAGCACATTTTTCAGGACAAATCTCCATCCAAAGCCACAACTGCTGCAGGACACAAAGGTTACAGAGAACCAGAGAAGGAAAAAAAATGTGCAAGTCATCATCTCATCTGCAAGCTGACTTTCTGCAATGGCACAGGCACAACACACCAACCCAGGCAAAGTGGACACTGCAAGTGTGAGGAGGATTTCTAACCTTTCCAAGAGCAGATCCCTGGACCAGCTGCTCCAGAAGCACTGGGGGGAAAAAACACAGCATGAGTTCCAACAATTCGTTCCTGGACAAGTTCATGACCTGCATGAGATGACTGCTCATCTTCAGCAGCACGGAACTGGACTTGATGACCCATGAAGTTCCTTCCTCCCAATCACTCAGCAACCCAAATTCATAGAGGCCCAGACACAGCACAAACATGAAGTTGTTCCCAAAAGGACAGAAGGGATTGTATCTTCAGATCATGCTAAACTGACAGATAAGCAGATGAAGGGCTGGCCACTGCAGAAGGGAGGGAAAGAGAACTGCAGGAAGAAAGTCTCACAGCCAGTGAAAACTCAGGACACAGACTTGGCAAACAAAGTCTGAGAGGCAGAAGGTAGAGATGTCCTCCGAGCACACTGTCCCCAGACACTCCAGTCACAGCTTTAATTCTAACACAGATTAGACAGACAGTAAATACATCATTTGCCCAAGACACATCCAGTTGCACCCCTTCCTGGAGATAGCTCCAGTCCTCACTGGAGCAGCAGCTGGTTGTCTCCTTCTGCCATTTTAATGCAATTTGGCCTTCCCTGGCTTTCATCAGGCACCACGTCCCAATTTCCAACCAAGTGGCCTAGATTTAAACCAACACATCTCTGGCTGTGCCTCAGGCAAGCACAGAGGTGGGAGAAGCCTGTCAGACAATGGTGCCATTTGGCATTTCCATCACAAACAACCTAGAGATAAAAGCAAAAGAATTGCTAAGAGGCTAAGAGCTGCACAAGAGGCTCCTGCCTTCCCCAGGAGCACAGGGAACCTGGAGAGAACAGGGAGGTGGGACAGACTCAGGGGACAGAGAGAAGTTCCTCGTCTACAATCATAGAATCACACAATGGTTTGGGTTGGAGGGAACCTTAAAGCCCATCTCCCACCACCCCCTGCCACCTTCCACTATCCCAGGCTGCTCCAAGGTCCATCCAGCCTGGCCTTGAACACTTTCAGGGATGGGGCAGCCACAGCTTCTCTGAGCAACAGGGAAGCACAGCTCAGCACAATCATTTAATGAAAAAGCACCACATTACTGCTTATCCCTCTCCACCTCCAGATGACACCTGAAAAACACATCAATCCTTCTGCACACTGATGTGGCAGCCATGCCATTGCTTCTGTTAGGAGACTGTACTTATTGAAATGATAGGTGTGGAATAACACCTGGTACAAGGAAGTGATACAAACAAAACAGTGCCTGACACCACCACAACCCTCACCTCTCCTCGCCAGAGTAGTTTTACTGGCTCACTGTCTCCATCACAAGTGGCTCCTCTTCAGCTACACCAGTGCAGCTGGAATTGTAGGATCTGTTCAATGATACACACCTTAAGCAATATTTTCTGGGAACAGTCATCTGAACAAACACAATGGTCATATGAGGAAAAGGCTGTACTCTGAGAGGGCTGAAACACAATGCAGATGGTTTGAGTAATGGTGGAGCAAAGCCTGCCAGCCACACAAGGTACCTCCAACACTGAGAGGGAGCTGAGCTTTAACCAAGGGCTGCTGGCAGCATCCTGAACCAAAAGGGCAGATGGAGATGAAATCATGTTACTGGAGTCACTCCCACATGCCTTGAAAGACACATCCAGCTGCCTGAGCCTTCTGTGGTGCTGCAGACCCACAGGCTCCCCTCCAGCAGGCTCTGCTTGCTAAGACACAGCAAAGTCAGGCAACAGGAATAAGGGCAGTAGCTTTTGGAAGCCATTCCAAGGCTGCATGAAAACAGATCCAAGAGCAGGAACGCCACCTCATCTCTCTCATCTGTGAGAACAAGCTGTGGTGGAGATCTGACCACCACCAGCCTGGTGACAGTCACCACTCAAACACCAGAGTGCTCATGGCCCAGCTTCACTTACCAAAGCTATGAGAGGCTCCTGCAAATCTGCTGTGGCTGGACATCAACGACACAAAAAGACTCCAGTGAGTTCATAAACATCCAGGCAGACCAGGTGGGACAACACACAGCAAGCACTAGTGTCTTATCTGATTATCCAACCTGGATAAGGCCACCACATCAACCTGGATCATTTGAACCCAAGGACAACACCATCACACGCTGCAAATGTATCCTGATGGTCCAAGATCAGACTGGCTTCCCATCACCTCATCCTGCCTCCACAGCCCAGGCTCTGAATGTCCAGGCTGAGAGCAGCCCAGCCACATAAGGCACAACACAGTCACCTCTCTGTCCCACTGGGCTGGGAACTGCCACAGCTCTGGGGTTACTGCAGGCAAAGCCATGCAGTTTCTTCATTTGTTGTCCTGCCCTTGAACTGCCTCACACACACCCTGGGACAGTCATGCAATTTGCACTGCTTAAGATTCCAAGGTGCTGGAAGATGCCACAATTTCTCTTCCACTCTCAAAGTTTCTTCTTCACCATGAGAAAACCAGAGGACATTGGAATCCCCAACCATTTGAGTACATAGCCTTCACACAGACAGCATGGAAACACTCAAAGAAGGAATTCAAACAAGGAAGAAAGACAAAAAACAAGAGGCTCGAGAGACATGAAGCAGGGTAACTGCTCAAAAACCAGAGGAGAGAAGGTTTCCTTCCTTCCAGCCCCTCCCAGCACAGCCCAGCCCAGCTGATTTAGCAAAGCCTCTCACCCAACACAATTCCTGCTTGGCAGGTCCAGAGCCAGTCGCTGTAGGGTCAGCCTGGTGTCCCTGGTCCCGAGCGGCCACTGCTGGCACCCGCTGAGTGGCCTGGCTGGAGGATCATGCTAGAAGGTCCCTGCACTGAGCACTGGGAGCACACCAAGCCTGGAAGGAGCAGCTGCTGTCCTGAGCTGCTGGACAGAGAGTGAAAAAAGTCACGTAAGAATAAATGGCTGCTGAGACTCCAGGCCCATCAGCATGGCACCAGCAAAGACAACCAACCTCACATTTTTGGTCCCTCAATCAGCATCCCCTTGGACTTCAACTCGCAGAGGGCTCTGTGCTTCCTATGACATCCAGCTGGAGCTTGGTCCCCCCTGGAGACAGCTTTTGGGTCAGCTCAGGCTCTTCACTCGTCCTCTCACAGAACCTTTGGCTGTGACTTTATAGTTCCATGCCCACCACTGGCCTCACTCTCTGCCGGCAGCCGCTGCTCAGCATCCTGGTGTGAGCTGTCATCAGAGCAGGGAATGCCACACCTCGGAAGCACAGCAGGATGGAGCACAGCAGGATTGTATGGAGAAGGACTCTGGACAGCTCTCGACAATTAGCAACAGGGCAGGATCTCCCGAGGGGCCGGATGGGAACGCAGCGATGTCTGGCGGGGCACGCTGCCTGAATGTTCAAATACAGAAACAGATGTTAATTACTCTGCATAGCCAGGACATCATTAGCAGCTACATCTCCTGGAGATTCTGAAGTACAAATTCCTCTGATTATGCCAAACATGCCCACCCCACCCCCAGAAGCCATGACGTTTGAGTAGTTGCCTCGGCAAAACCTCCCTCCTCCGAGATATTTCCCCTTCCTCCTTCATACTCTCTGCTCTCAAAACAACCTGTTTTAATGAAATTCCTGCTTTAGGAAAGTGCTGTCTCCTTTGGGACGGGCTTTTAGCAGATGGTGGCAACAAGAACCCTTCTCCATAAGTGTCTGGCTCTTCAGCACACTCTTACTTCCTCTATTTTAGGTTGGGGAGGGAGGACAAAAATAAGGATTCAGCTGGCACCATGTGATCAGTGAGCCTCTGTGGGAGCACGGCAGAGCAAGAGACCCCATTCTGCCTCCCAACCTTGCTCACCATCCCCACAGCCAGATGCTGCATCAAATGCAGTGTGATAGCCCTGGGGTAGGTGATGGTGAACCCACAAAGAGCTTTTCTCTTCCAGCACTCCCCACCACTGACAATTGCAGACAGTGGGGAAAAGACACCCTGTGGTGAACACCTGGGCAGGTGCTGCTAATGGAACCAGAGCAGCAGAGGGAGGGTGTACAGAATGGGCAAGGGACAGCCCTTGGGAACCAGTAATGAGTAAGTAGGGGACTGATTCAGGAAGCCTTCAGGTTCACAAGGACCACCCTGAACCTTTTAGCCAAAGGGTCTATGCAGCTCCACAGGGAATTCCAGACCCACAGCACCTCCAAGGCACTGCCTGAGCTGCTCCTGCACTGGAAAGGCAGGAGATTCAGGAGAGCTAATGAGGGAGACCAACACCAGCAGACAGAGCACCCCCAAAGTGCCACATCACATCATTATCCTTGCACATACCATGGGATAGGAAGGGAAAGCACTCAGCACAGACCTGCTGGGCTGCAATTCCAAGGACTTCCCAAATTCTGCCTGCTGGCCAGAGTCTGCAGGAAGCAGACTGACAAGGGGCAAGCTGGAAAACAGGAGCTTGACCACATCAGTGCTGCAGCCTCTGTGGATGGCCACAGGAGAAGACAGAGCTTAGCACACAAGGACCTTGGGGCTGTGCTTCCACTTCCACAGATCAGCACAAACACAAGGGATTTGCTGCCAGCAAAGTTGTCCATGAGTAACTTCCTCTGCAAACCTTTTTGTTACAGAAGCAGAAGGACACAAGTTGGGAAGCTGCCTGTGATATCCTCAGTAAACTGAAATCACCTGGGCTGGGACTGGGAACAAGATGCTGAAGGGGAAACTTTAGTGCCACTGGAAGCATCACATTAGAAATGCAGCTGGGCAGCATCACTGGAGGGGACAACAGCTTTTTTTAAGGTCTTGGTCTCTATTTCACCAAACTGAGAATGCACTGATAACCCCAAGGTTTGGCAAGGGCTGCTCACAGCAGGACTGGGGCAGGACACCAGCTCAGTCCCCTGACACAGTGCCACTGTCACTGTCCCTGATGCTGACCCTGCTCAGGCCCACAGCATTTCCTACAAAAAGGGCTGCACTGCAGGAACAGAAAAGCTCTTTCTCTTTTTTTTTTTTATGAACACTCATTAGAGTTTACACCGTTGGCAAAGCGTGGAGGCACACATTTGTGAAGGAACAGAGATATGGCTCCAACACTGGTTTTAATGTGCAAGCCTAAAGACTCGGCTTCAGTTTTTAGAAATCAAACTTGATCATCTCAAGCTGGCAAAAATAGCCCCATGTTCCCTTGAGTTATTTTCTTTTCAAATAAGCAGGGTACAGCACAATAGGAAATATCAGCAGTTATGTATTCAACCTCCAGAAACCCAACGGGCCAATTCCAGCAACCCACGGCAGCTTTCCAATCCTCCCTGATCTATTTGCTGGAGTTAGTCTGAAAAGCAGGCTGCCCCCGAGCCATTCAGCAAACTCCACGTCCCGCTAATTACATCAATATAAATGTATTATCTTGGCTGTCAAACATGGGCTGCCTGAACAGGACAAGGCTCTGCCATGGAAATGCAGGAAAACAATTGCTCTTTCTGCTGGTGACACATTTCTCTGGATCCTATTTCCTTGCCAGCCCCCCCCATTTCTCCCTTCTGCCCAGGCACCAGGGCATCAGCGTTTTTTTCTTCCAGAGCAAGAGGAAATGGCACACAAAAACCCTCCTCATCTTTCAAGCAACTGAACACGAACAAATTTTGGGAACACCACCGGCATTTCCTATCAGCCAACCTGAGAGCTGCCAGCACACAGGGAAGGGAGTTGTGAGGGCAAGAGTTAAATGTTCCTCGTGACCAGGCAGCAGCTCTTCTGCCTCTCTTGGCTTCCTCAGCTGCCATTGCTAAATGCAAGGCAAGTGTCAACACTCCAAACAGCAAATGTGACAGAAATTCGGAGCAGCCTGCTCCTCCCTGCCCAGCTCGCTGAGTGTGGCCTGGGGAGGAGGGAGCCCCTCAGGATGGCTCCAAAAGCAATGAGCAAACACAGGCAGAGGCTTCCAGGGAGCAGGGAGGCAGCTCTCTTCACTCCAGAGAGTGGGATTATGACGGAATATGAGGAGGAAGCCACTGACTCACCTGTCCCACCCGCATAAGCAGCTTTCCCACCAAAGGCTGCACTGAGCATGACCTTGCTCAGAGCCCCAAGTTCCAGCAAATCAGGGGCTCACAAGGTTTCCCCCCAGCTCTGAACACTGGGAGAGAGCCATGGTGGAAGGACACTGGGCTGCACACACTTTCCAAATCTGCCTCTTCTGACTGCAGGCAGCCACAGTCCCTCATTCCAGCTTCCCTCTGCTTCATAAAAAACCCTCACTTGGAGAAATGCCACAGGGCCTGATCCTTCCCAGACCCCTCTGCTCACAGGAAGGGTCAGAACGAAGCCAAAAAAAATCAAGCCTGGAGAGTCAGATGAAGTAGGAAGATGGGAGGAAAACAGTATTTCTCCACCTAGGAGCAGATGATGTTTCCACTGGCAGGGATCAACACAACCATGGACACACAGCACAGGCTGTCTCTCTCTAGGTCTCACATGCACTGGTTGTGCAAACTTGGAAAGCTCCCACAAAACCTCTGGGACAGAGGAGAGCAGCGTGTTTTCCATGAGTTAAAGCCAACTGCACTCAGCTGGCTGAGGGAACGCTAGGGCTGTGGCCACTTCCCTCTCCAAAGCCAGTGGAATTCCAAGCAAAGATAAAGGGTGCCCAGAGCAAAGATAAGGGGGGAGCAAGCCAGGAGAGTGAGGGGTAATCAGTGCATCTGCTGAGGGTATCCAGGCTCCTCCATGGGGTCACCCAGCCCTTCCACCACCGTGAGACAGCTCCAAGTCTGGGCACAACACCCGACCTTTTCTATGTGCAACTTTAGCACTTATGGGTTGTTTTCCAAGATTTATTCTGATTCAGGAGACACCGTGCCTGGCCCATGCCTCCAGTTCCCTTATGCACCAAGTCATCAGGCTGGAGAAGGAAGATTGCTCTCCCTCCTGCCAGAGCAATCGGGCTTAGCAAACCCAGCCAGTCACACCTTCAAAAGGCTCTCCAGCCATTCAAGCCCTCCCGAGGAAGGGAGCAATGCTGGGTCCTGCCTTCTGCCTTCAACTGTTAAAGCCTTGGATACAAACAGAAGCTGATGCAACTTGAAATGAGTTAATATCCCCACACACATAAAATCAGGGTAATCTGAATCATGCCTTGGACAGGCTATGCTCAGGCAGAGCTCAGCCCTGCTCTGCTGCACTCAGGGGCATGAGCCAGACTGTTCAGCAGGATCTCAAAAAATGGCTAGACAAAAGCCACCAGCAGACTCTCAGAGTCACAGGCGGCCAGTCTGTCACCACAGGTCTGCTCCAATTTAGGGAAGAACACAGCCCTGAAGCACAAGTCCCTCTGAGTCCCAGGTGACAACACGCAAAGTGTGGCAAGATCTCTGCATTCAAAGCCACAACAGCCACAGTCTGGGATATGCACATCTCACCTCCACCCTGCCTCCCTCCAAACACATCTCCCAGTCTCCATCAGCTCTTGACCAACCCACAGCAGTGCAGCACTGTCCTGCACCAGTGCCCCAGGCCACGTGCAGTGAGCAATGTCCAGATAACCTTCTGTCCGACCATGAGAACCCACCCAGCCGCATCCTGGGCCTGCAGGCCTACAGGGCGCCAAGCTTCACTGAGAATCCCAGCTGAAAAAATGCTTGGAGGAAACAGTATGACATTTCAAACACAACGTGCACATTATCCCATCTCCTCTAACAGGCCCATGGATGATCATCCTGAACAGTTGTTTCCTGGTGCCTGGGGGGGATGTACCCCAGAAGCAAGAGCAGGGAGAGGAGAGAGCTCAGTAAATGGAGAGGCTGGCAAGTACAGAGCTTTTTCCATCTTCTAAGACTCCTGGATCCAGGACCCGGAGGCTGAAATGCTTCAATTGCAACTGAGCTGACATGCAGTAAAACCCACGGGTCTTGATGAGACACCGGGACCCAACAGCCTTAGGATGTTCAAGACCCAAGGATAAAAGCCTGCCAACTGATTCTAAAGGGCAAACTCGCCGAGGCTTGAGAAACTCTACATAAAACCCTGCTCAGCCCTAGCACGGGTGTCTAAGCTGGAGGTGAGAGTGAAGACCTGAAGGACAGGAAGCCCGGGGCGCTGGAAGCTCTGCCGTGCTCCAGCCCGGAGCCGGCACTCGGCGGTGCCGTAAGCGGGGCTCCCCTGCCCGGGGGGGACCCGGGAGCTGCGATCTCCCCGCACCGGGCACGGGGCGAAGGCAGGTCAGGCACTGCAGCCTAACGCGGGCAGTCACGGAGCCTCCCCGTCCCCACCGGCTGCGGCACGACCCCCAACCCCTCCGGCTGTGCGGCCGGTCTGGGGTGCGAGCGGGGCCCCCGCAGCCCCCGGGTCCCTCAAAAGCCCGGGCAAGGCACCCCGACCGCCGCACAGCCCCGAGCCGGGACCCCGGCACC
>NC_031783.1:1303043-1311854 GCF_001522545.3 Parus major
GCGGCGCCGGCCTCGGGGGCGGCGGGAGCTGCCCGGGCTGAGGGTCGCGGAGGGTCCTGCGGGGTCTTGGCGTGTTCCGGGGGTCCCGTTGCTCCGTTCGTCAGGGGTCGCGGTTTCGGAAAGGCGGGTGCGTGGCCCTCAGCCCTCACACGGAGGTTCCGTGCGCCCCTGAGCGTCCCCGCCCGCTCCCATGGAAGGCGCCGCCGTGAAGGGATGGAGGACCCGAGCGTTCCCTGTGAGGATCAGAGCCCGCGGCTGAGCCAACCTGGGCAGAAGCCGCTCGTAATTACAGCTCTTAATGACCTGGCGGCACATGAAGCAAAGGTGGAGCCGGTAGGGATCTGCTCGGCGCTGCGGGCGATGTGCAGCCGTGGTTCGGCGTGGGACGGCGGAGCGGGGCCGGGCCGCGGCCCTCGGGCAGCTGCAGGTGGGGCCTGCATCCCCACCCAGCCTCGGAGCCCAGAGCCACATCCCCACGCAGCCCAAGGCCAGACTCGCCGGGTTAAGAAGCACCTTCAAACCCTCACGGAGATGAGAGCTGGGAGCAGTTCGTGCAGCACACATGCTGTGCTCGCCGTGCTGGGCTGCTCCCCTCCTGGAGCCACGAGTGGAAACGGGGAGGGGGTCCCAGATGGGACCCAGCCCAGATGGTCCAACACACCCTGATGGGAAATCAATGGTTGTTGTTCCAGAAAAAGCAGCATCATTTAAGCCACCAGTCTTGGAGGGGGTTTACTGGCTGCTTAGTGAAACATGACAGCTTCTAAACAGGGAAAATGTTCTCTTTAGGCTGTTGGACCCTCCCCAAAGGACACCTCAGGCTTTCTATGTGGGCAGTTGAGGGGTGCTGAAATGGCAAGTGTTGTTGAGACCTTCTGTAGGACAATGCAGGGACCAAAAGCTGATGAAGAGATTGGGCTTCCCTTAATCCCTCTATAAGATGCGCCTACCAGTTGTATCAGCACATTTATTCGCAGACAGATTGTTTCTAGAGGCTGCAGACAGTTCTGCCACTGTTCTTTGGGGTGGGCCAGGAGAGGAGCAGCCCCATGCTGCCCTCACAGATAAATTTCCATAGTTTGGGAAGTTGAGGGGTCAGTGCTCCAGCAGTGCCTGAGGAAAGCACAGAGCAGGTATCCCCAAAATCACAGGATCACGGAATATCCCAAGCTGGAAGAGACCCACCAGGAGCATCAAGTCCAACTGGCTCTGCACAGGACATCCCCAGGAATCCTGCCATGCCCAGTGGGGCTGCCTTGTCCATTGTAGGGCAAAACCTCTCAGGATCTACTGGGGAAAGGGAGAATCTGGATTTAAAAGAATCTGCTGGCTCCACCATGGTGGGTGCTTCCAGTAAGATCTGTCACCAGCTATGGAGCATTAACTCCATAATTTGGCACATGGGGACATTCAGTGGCTGCACTCCGGTGCCACATGGGCTACCCTCAGGTGTCCAGGTCCTGGCCCCACATGTCACAGGAGACCTGCTGGGTGTCTTCCTCCCTGATCTCTTCAGCCTTATGGAATAGCAGTTGGCTCCTCAAAGCACCCAAAACATGCCCATGAGTGGGGAGTTTGATTCAGCTCCTTTTGTTAAGCTCAGTATTATTAACAAGTGTGAGCAGTGTGACAGCACAGCAGAGGAGTCTCTGCAGCTTGTGTGGGCTTTGTCATCTCCACAGCACAGACCCCAGCTCTGGCATGACAGAGAGATCCTGGCTGGAATTATGTCACCAGCCTGGCCCTCATTATTTGGAGAATAAATGTATGAAGCAAACTTTGCCCAGTTAGAAAGTGATTTCAAAAAGTGGATGGTTTCAGTGTATTCAGTTAGGAATTACAATCGTGTGAAGGTTTGGGTTGGAAGGAACATTAAAGCTCTTCTCATTCTGCTCCTGCCATGGCAGGGACACTTTCCACTGTCCCAGGCTGCTCCAAGCCCCATCCAGCCTGGCCTTGGACACTTCCAGGGATCCAGGGACAGCCACAGCTTCTCTGGGCACCCTGTGCCAGGGCCTGCCCACCCTGCCAGGGAACAATTCCTTCCCAATATCCCATCCATCCCTGCCCTCTGGCACTGGGAAGCCATTCCCTGTGTCCTGTCCCTTCATCCCTTGTCCCAAGTCCCTCTGCAGCTCTCCTGGAGCCCCTTTAGGCCCTGGAAGGGGCTCTGAGGTGTCCCTGGAGCCTTCTCTTCTCCAGGTGAGCACCCCCAGCTCTCCCAGCCTGTCAGAAATTCAGTGAACTGGGATCCACATTCCCTAATTTTAGCTGGATAAACTGAAGCCCATAACTGGTAGTGTCCATCACACCTATAAGCACTGGAGAAAGAAAAAGGATTCCAGTTATTCCAGACAAATTCCTGTCATTGATGATAAAGTGGATCAAACACTTGGTGCAGCAGAGGCATCAATATTGCAGTGAGCTGCATTCCTGGGAATGAAGGAATGCTGTGGCTGAAGGCCTGGCTAAATGTCACGTGTTCATTCCCCATCTGCTGTCCCACCCTGAGCCACCACTTACCCAAGGAAAGAAAGGGATGTGGGTTTGGCAGGGCTCTGAGCATGGGGTCCATGGCCTCCTTGATCCCTTGAGCAAACCTCATCACAGAAAACAATCATTTTCAAGCATTGTAACTCCACACTGACTGTTCCCCAGCTTCTTCTCCACCTGACATGTCTCCTAAAATGACTATTCCATGTTTTTTCCTGCAGCTGCCTGGGCCATCCTGAGCTTTTTTTGACCATACAAATCTTGCTTTCCTCCTGCTGCAAAGGTTCTCCCCCAGCCACCACCATTCCCAAATCTGACAGAGGAGTGTATCAGACAGCTCTCCCCACACCATGGACTCGCACAGCTGAGATCCAAGCAGCCGTGGATCAATGTGTGTCAGCCCAGACACGGCTCCGGATCTCTGTGAGCTCCTCTGGCACTGATCCTGAGCTTCTGTGCCATGGGATACCCCGGAGGATGGGAGGTGGCCTGGAGCAGCCCCAGCTGGCCAAGCACAGGAGTTCATGCCCAGGGTTGGCAGGGACTGGAGGATGCACAGGGAGAATTCCCGTTGTGTTCTGGCTGTGCTGGAACCAGCAGCTCCTGCCTGGGGCACATCAGGTGAGAGAGAGAAAGGGTTTGCATGTTCTACATCCCAGGGTCTCCCAGTCCTCATTTCCCAGGACACCAGGAGCCTTCCCTCCATTCTCAGCTCTGCTGATCTCCACACTGGCACACGGCTCTTTCCTGGTACCTGCCCTCAACCCCCCCAGCTGCAGCCTGAGCAAGGGGGGGGTCTCGGTGGCTGGCACTGGGCAGGACAGAAGGTCAATGATCCATCACTGGTTTGGGGGAGATCTTCCTCCTTGAGCTGTTGCAATGGAAGGCTTTTTGCAGCAAGGCAGATGCAAGGAAATGCAACCCTCGACTAAATACATAATGTATATATATTGAATAAGGGTGGAGAGGCCCTGGCACAGGGTGCTCAGAGAAGCTGTGGCTGCCCCTGGATCCCTGGAAAAGTCCAGTACCAGGCTGGACAGGGCTTGGAACAACCTGGGTTAGTGGAAGGTGTCCCTGCCCATGGCAGGGGGTGGCACAAAATGAGCTTTAAAGTTCCTTCAACCCAAACCACTCCACAACTCTCTGATTATCTGTGTATATCTATCACTGACCAGTGATATGTTTTTAGCTGGTAGGGATTTCCAAGTCATGCAGAAGATGTAGTCCTGTGTGTAATATCTGTGTGTGCAACACTGAGAGCATTTGAGGGAACAATGTGGTACAAACCCAGAAGAGTTTTGCTTTCATTGTCAAGAGAGTGCATCACCCATGCTTTTGGTATTAGGGAAATGGACTCGATGACTTTGAGAGGTACAGGAGTGCCCCAGGGAAGATCCAGACTGTTTGTGGAGGCACAGCAGAGGTCCAGCAGCTGTCAGCAGTGTGCAGTCTGACACCTGCTGCTCACCCAGCACCACGTGCTGTTACCTGCAGTGGGACAGCTGAGGGGATGGAGATGAATGGTTCTGTTGCAGCAGTGCCAGGACATGTACAGTGTGCTCTGTTGTCTTTTTTTGTGTGGTTGTGACACTCAAACCTCTCCCTGCTCGAGGGAAAGGCATCCATCTCCTCTACTCGGGGAGGATTATCTGTTCCAAAACCCCCAGGTGATCCCAGGGGCCCACACCTGTCCTTGGGACAGAGTCTGTGGCCCAAAACACCCCCCTGGGCCCCACATAAACCCCCAGGTGATCCCAGGGGCCCACACCTGTCCTTGGGACAGAGTCTGTGGCCCAAAACACCCCCCTGGGCCCCACATCATGGGGACATGGGGGATTGCGGTATCCCTTGTGGTGCTGGAGCTGTGGGAATGTTCATGGCATTCTGGGGCTACTAGGAATTCCCTGTAGTCCTGGGGGAATTCTCACTAGAGGAGGAGTTGTCAGCATTTCCTTAGGGGAATTTCAGAGTCCTGGGCATATCAGGACCTTCTTGAGGGAATCTGGGAGCTCTGGGAGCATCAGGCACCCCTTGGGTGTGTGGTGTCCCACAGATGTTTGTTCCCAGTTCCTCACAATCACTGCACAAATGCATGGAGACCTCGGGGATTTGGGGTACCCCAGGTGTCATCAGAGGGGACCCCAGGGAGGGGAGGCCTCCTTGGGTCACTGACCAGGGTGGTGGGCTCGCTGTGGCCCTTGGGCACACCTTGGGGTAGGGGTAGTGACAGGGACCCCCAGGGCCTTGGGAAGGACAAGTCTCATCCCCCTGCAGCCCCTCTACCAACCCCACCACCCCTCAACAGCCCATCAACAGCCAGTCTCTCCCTGACTCTACTTTCCCAGTGCTCCCCAACAGCCCCTGCTCACTCCCCTGCCCCACCAGTGATGAGCCAGAGGATCACACTGCCCCACCTCTTCATTCCCCACCTGCTGTCCCACCCTGAGCCACTGTTTACCCAAGGAAAGAAAGGGACATGGGTTTGACAGGGCTCTGGGCATGGGGTCCATGGGCCCCCTGATCTCCTTTGACTGCTGGACAGTTTTCCCCATGATTGCCATGGCCCCAATGGTTCAAGTCTGTACCAGAGCTGTTATGAGGGGTCTGGCTGTCCCCAAACACAGGACAGGGGCTCAGACCAGTCTCCTGCTCCTCACACAGGCTGGGCTGCTCTCTCGTGTCTCCATGAGGGGATTCTGTCACAGCCCCCCAGGTTACCCTCTGGATTGCTGGTTTAACCATTCCTATCCCCAAAGTAGCTGCTAAAACACTTCAAATCATAGAATATGTCGAGTTGGAAGGGATCCACAGGGATCACTGCCTCCAGCTCCCTGCTCTTCAAGAGACCAGTACAAAGTCCCACAGCTATGTGGGGGCTGGAAGACTCCTCCTCAGAAAGGGCTGAAGGCAGAGGAAAGAGTGGTAAAAAGGATTTTTGGAAGCAGTGCCTCTTCTGCCACCCTCCCTAGGCAGAGAGGTGGGATGACATAGGTGGAAGCCAGGTTTTCACTGGAATTCTGTCAGAATGGGTTGGTAGAAAGGGTTTGGTAGAGTGGGAGAGGAGAACCAAGTGTGAGTGAGCTCAGTGGGATTCTGCTCTTTGGAGCAGGCTGCTCCAAAATCCCTGGGATCTGGAGTGTCTCTCTCATCACCTCAAGGCCCACACTGTCCTGCTGCCAGGTCTCATTGAAACATAAGGGGGTTGGAGATCCCCAGGATCCAGCAATAATGAACTCCCACATGAGGAGCACCTGCAATGACACAGACTAAGGAGACAGTACATGACAGAAAAGCTGAGACAATGCAGAATAAAGACTCTTTTATGGAAGAGACAGAGCGGGTGCAGATCTCACCATGTTCACCCAAGGAGGAAATCTGCTCCTGGCCATCAGTGGTGCTTGTGGAGCTCATCTCTCAGGGGTGGCATGATCTCTCCAGTCTCTAAAATCCTGTCCCCCTGTGGGATTAGAGCATGGTGAGCATTCCCTGTGGCATCCAGGCTCCCCCTGCACAGCCCAGTCCTTCAGTGAAGCTGAAATTGTCCCCAGTTCCAGGCAAGAATCTCACCACAACTCACTCAGAACAGTGTCATTCACCCAACATTCCCAGAAAACAGGAATAACATCACAGCACAATTACCTAGAGTCTGTACTTGCTTTATCCCTTGTTTTCACTACAGAACAACAGCAACAAATTTTGAGCCCATTTTATTTTAAAAATTACTTATAACACTGCATAATCCCCTCCAGCAGTGATGAGTCCAAACCCACAGCCCAGAGCCCATGGAAGGCCGTGCAATCCCTCAAAAATCAACTTGCTGCCCCAGTACTGCTTGTTCTGGCTCCAGGCACAATCTTGGCCTGCTGAGCTGACCTAACTCAACTGAAAAATTAGGCTGAAGACTGAGACCAACAGCTTGACCTACAGTGTGTTGCTTTGTGGTTGTTTGGGATGGAATATTTTATAATTTTATTTTAGACAGAGCACAACTGGGAGGTGCTATGCAAAAATGGGCAGCAGTCAGGGCAGAGCTGATCTTCTGTGGGAATATTTGCCCTCTAATTTGTTACACCACTAACAGCTCAGAGCAGCATGAAAACAGAAAGGACCAAACATTGTGACACTCTCTGCTTCATGAAACTTGTCCCAAGCTGAGGTGACACAACTCTTTGGGGACACATGAGTGTGGAGGACCTTCAGGGACAACTAGGACCAAGAGGCCAGAACCAACACTCCCTGTGCTGACAATGAGGAGAAGCAGAGCCACTCCTACTTCATTCTGTGTTAATAATATGTGTGTTAATAATTCTGAGTGCTAATAATCACAAACATTCCCAAAGGGAATGAGGGCAAGTCCCACAGGGACTGAGGACAAGATGAAAGTGCCCAAACCCACTGTCCCTGTGCTGTCCACAGGACCCAGAACATCCCTTGGGAAAGTCATTAACTAGACATTTCTCAGGTGCTGCATAAACCTCCCTGGAAACCCCTTCCTGTCTGTGTGACACAGCTGGGAGACAAGACAAGTGTTAAGAGACTTACCGGGAATATCCGTGGATTTGTCGCAACCACACCGTGGGGCAATTTCTGGAAGTAAGGGGACACAAGAAGGAAAGAGTAGAAAGAACAGTGTTACTGCACAAAGGATTTTCAAAATGGGCACCACGACCTTTCCAGAATGCAAACTGGGCTAAGCACAAGTCTCATTAAACCTTCTGCTACTTAGAGAAATACCTGAGGCTACAACAGTCACACCTGCCATGGAGGGCAGTGCTGGCCCTTTTCCCTCCCCACAGCAACAGCTGCCCTGGTTATTCTCAGGGCTGTTCCTGCAGGACAGGAATAATTCAGACAAAACTTTTCTGCTCACCTCACAGGAAAAGCTGGGCACTGCCATGGAATGGTTTTGGTTGGAAGGGACCTTAAACCTTCCACTCCCTGCCATGGCAGGGACACCTTCCACTGTCCCAGGCTGCTCCAAGCCCCATCCAGCCTGGCCTTGGACACTTCCAGGGATCCAGGGGCAGCCACAGCTTCTCTGGGCACCCTGTGCCAGGGCCTGCCCACCCTGCCAGGGAACAATTCCTTCCCAATATCCCATCCATCCCTGCCCTCTGGCACTGGGAAGCCATTCCCTGTGTCCTGTCCCTCCATCCCTTGTCCCAAGTCCCTCTGCAGCTTTTCTGGAGCCCCTTTAGGCCCTGCAAGGGGCTCTGAGGTGTCCCTGGAGCCTTCTCCTCTCCAGGTGAGCAGCCCCAGCTCTCCCAGCCTGGCTCCAGAGGGGCTCCAGCCCTTGGGGAATCTCCATGGGCTCCTCTGGACTCTCTCCAGCAGCTCCACATCCTGCTGCTGTTGGCCCCAGGGCTGGAGGCAGCTCTGCAGGTGGGGTTTCACAAGGGAGATTCTTGGGGTGAAGTATCACACAACGTTTATACATAAGTGCTACCCCAGCAAGGAAACACAAGGGGTGAACAGGCCACGGGGATCTGGCCTTCATCTGTAACCAAGTGTAATCAGCACATTCACACACTCGGTGTGGGATCACTCCTCGCATCATCTCCCTGGGCTTTTCCCAGCGTTTCCCCGCCCGTTCCCGGGCATTCCCTTTAACACCCCGGCCCCGCACACACCTGGACGTGGTACTTCAGGCAGTAGGTGATGGCCCAGGCGGGGATCAGCACCCGCAGCATGACGAAGCGGCCGGCCTGGTAGAACTTGTGCACCTGCGGGCACAGGGACAGTGAGGCCGGGCCCAGGAAAGGCCGCACGGTGCCAGCGTCCCGCCGCTCACCTGCTGCCGCCAGAGATCCCCGGGCTGCAGGAAGCGCTCCCAGAAAGCGGCCACGGGCCCAAGCTGCCGCGGCGGCAGGACGGGCTCCCGAGGGCTCAGCTCCTGGTCCCGCAGCCAGCGGCGCCGTAGGGCGCGGAGCTGCTGCACCCGCAGCCTCTCATCCTGCACGGGGCCGCTCATGGCGCCTGAGGCGGCCCAGTCCTGCTCGCTCCGGTCCGGCTCGGCCCCGCTCGGCTCGCTCCGGTCCGGCTCGGCTCGCTCCGGTTCGGTTCGGCCCGCTCCGGTTCGGTTCGGCCCCGCTCGGGCGCCGTGTCCTTCGCCGCGGCGCGCGGCAGTGACGTCACGGCGCGCGCAGTTGTGTCGCGTCCAAGGCCACCGGGGCGATGGCCGGGTTGGGGCGGCTCTGCCGTGAGGGGAGCTCAGGGAACCGGGAATGTCTGGGAAAAAACAGCTCAGGGCTGATTCAAATGTGGCCTCTTCCAGTGCCTGCAGGGAACTGACGGGAAAGACAGGGCAAGTCTATT
>NC_031783.1:1312520-1360057 GCF_001522545.3 Parus major
GCGCTGTCGCTGCCCGGCTCAGGCCCGGCCCGCTGGGGCCGCAGTGGGGTGGTGGCGCCCCCTTGCGGCCCGGGCAGTTCAGTGGGGGCCCCCGGCCGTGTCCGAGGGTCGAGGGTTCGATCCCCGCTCCGGCGTTCTCTGCTTCCAGCCCGCGTCGGGCGGTGCCGCTCCGCCCTGTGGGCGGCTCCTGCTCCGGGGACTGCGCCAGGCGAGGCCGGGGACTCGCGGCCTGCCCGGCCGTGCTCTGCGGGGCCATGGCCGAGGCGCGGCCGGGGCTGGCGCTGCGCTTCCAGCGCTGGTTCCTGGCTGCGCGCCCGCTCCGCTCGCTGCCCTGGCCGGTACGGGGGGGGCCGGGCGGGGGGAGGCGGCACCGCCGCCTTGTTTATTTATTTACTTATCCTGTTTTAGGAGCTCGAACAAAGCCTACGCGCCGTGCCGGACTCCGAGCTGCTGGCGGATATTCTGCACAAGGTGAGGGACAGCTCGGAGTCACCCCCGTGCCACCGACGGGCGGTGCCAGCGCGTCCCAAAGCCCCCGGAATTGCTCGGAAATGCAGAGAGCGCTGAGCCGGTGTCGCAGTGTTTAGTTAGGCTCTGCAGAACTGCCGATTTCCTCCTCTGCTGGTATTTGGGTGTTCTTAGATCAAAATTGAGACCCGCGTGTCAGAGCACTGATGTGGTGAATGGCACCGTCAGCGTAGCTGCTCCTGGATATTCGGGGATACAGGGAATGGTGGTGCCCAAACTGTCCCTGCGGATGGAGATCACAAATCAGGCAGCAAACCAAAACAGAAAGAAGGAAGAGAAGAGAAAAGAAGGAGGAGAAAGTAAATTGGATCATTTCCACTCTTTACTCTTTTACTCATTTTCTCTTTACTCTATTGAAAATTGAGATTTTTGTTGCCACAAAAAGTAAGAAATTTTTGGCCACAGATCTGGAAACTCACAAATCTGTCAGAAATCATCCCATTTAAATTTCTGGCTTAGCATATTTTGTTCAGATTAAATTCCAATACATTTCATGGCACCCAGAGCCAATTAATGGTCCTTCTCTAGTACTTAGTGCCTTGCATAAACCCTGTCCTGGGTGATTGGTTTCCATGGCTGTTTTCATTGTAGACAATTCTTCACCCTCTGTGTGTGAAATATCCCCCTTCGGCCAAGTACAGGAGATGCTTCCTGGCTGAGCTTATCAAAAAGGTACCTCTTGCTTTTTTCAGCTTATTTTTCACTTGTTCACTTGCTCTTTGTTGTTTTTTTTTTTCTTGAAAATATCTCATGTAATACCCACCCACATCATTTAATGTAAATACACTGTACTAAAATGGGGCTTAGGGTGCAATTGTTTTGTGTTTCATGACAATGTGATGCTCAGAGCTGCCCTGTTCTCCTCCCCACAGCTTGAATCCACAGCAACTGAACCCCTGGATGAGCTCTACGAGTCACTGGCAAATGTTCTAAAAGAAGAAGAATCTACTCAGTGTTACAAGAACTACATATTGGTAAAAACTGACATTGCAATCTTCTAAACCACATTTACTCCCCCAAACTAAGCAAGAAGTGGCTTTAAAAACACCCACCCTGAAGCCTGGAGTGCTTCCTGCTTTTTTCCAGGTGTTACTATTGCTGTAAACTCTAAATCCACAGCCTGTGCTGATCCATCTTTGCTTTCCCTTGTCCTGCAGCCCACGGGGGAGTGTGTGAGCCTCTGTGAGAGCACAGCGCTGATCTCCGGGGGCACCACGGGGCTCATCACGTGGGAAGCTGCTCTGCACCTGGCCCAGTGGGCACTGCAGAACCCCAGCGTGTTCAGGGACAGGTATGGCAGCAGCAGGGCTGGAGTTATGAGGAAAGAGCTCTTCATTCCTGTAGGAACACAGAATGGTTTGGCTGGGAAGTGACATCATGCCATGGCAGGGACACCTTCCACTATCCCAGGCTGCTCCAAGCCCCGTCCAGCCTGGCCTTGGACACTTCCAGGGACCCAGGGGCAGCCACAGCTTCCCTGGGCACCCTGTGCCAGGGCCTGCCCACCCTGCCAGGGAACAGTTTCTCCCCAATATCCCATCTAGCCCAGCTCTCTGGCAGTGGGAAGACATTACTCCCTGTCTTGGCATGCAAAGTCCCTTTTCAGCTCTCCTGGAGCCCCTTTAGGCCCTGGAAGGGGCTCTGAGGTCTCCCTGAGCCTTCTCCTCTCCAGGTGAGCACCCCCAGGTCTCCCAGCCTGGCTCCAGAGCAGAGGGGCTCCAGTCCTCTGATACTGTAAGCTATACAACTGTAATTTAATAACAGAAATATTTAATAACAGACTATACACCCAAAATAATAGAAATTACGCCCTTTTGCTGCTGAGTAATTGCTGCTCTTGTCTATTCTACCAAACTTTAACCCAGGAGAGGACCTGTCAAGACATGGTTTAGGATCAATCCCTTGCAATGTGCAGTCTGACCTGCTCTGTGAGGTCAGCTGTTCAGTTTTCAGTAATTTAACTAATGACCTTCACTCCGTGGTGGGGTTCACCAAGGATTATCTACATTAGATGATTAGATGTGCAGCTCTGATCACATAATTTCTACTTTATTTATAAGCAGTCAAGATGAGCAAGGGCTTTTGAGGAAAGATAATTAATAATAATGAAGCTCACAGGGGAAGGAACTGTGCTGCTCAGTTTCTGTTTCTCACCACTGACTAAAAACTGGAAAGCCAGCTCAGGTGGAAACAACTGTGCTGCAGATGGCTAAAGCCAGGTGGGAATGTCTCTCATCCCTGTGGTGGGAATGTTTGTGCCTTACAGGAATCAGCATTTCAGCTAATTAATTTTGTGCTGACAGTTCCACCCTCAGTTATTCCCAACTCTCTAGTTGCTTGGGACAAAGGTTAGATTGTGGATGGTTCGCTCAAAAATTATTGTAATTATCTGGAACTGATTTTACCTTTAATTATATTTAGAATGTTTTGATTTCCAACTCAGTGCAGAGTCCTGATAGTACTTTTTACTCCTTTACCCTCAGGACAATCCTGGAATTAGGGAGTGGGATTGGTTTCACTGGAATTGCCATCTGCAAAAGCTGCCAACCCAGGAGATTCATATTTAGTGACTGCCACCCCCAAGTTCTCAGACAGCTGGGAGAAAACATCCGGCTAAACGGCTTCATCCCGGAGCCTGACATGACCTGGAGCATCCAAACAGAGTCCCAAGGACAGAAGGTGGAAGGAGAGAAGTGCCAAAACCCAAAAGTGATTGTTGCTGAGCTTGACTGGAGCTCAGTGACAGAAAAACAACTGCTGGGTGTCAGAGCTGATGTTGTCATTGCAGCAGGTACTGCACCCACTCACGGGGAGCAGGGATGGGGAGGGCTCAGCAACCCTGGCAGCCTCTTGAGGAATAACAAAAAACAACCTCAGACCTTGTCTTGGACTTGTCTGTGTATAAATTTAGAGGGAGTTTATTAAAAATCCAAACATGGAAAACCTAGTGGATGATAGTGGTGATCCCCAGTGAGAGCAGAATGTCTCAGCTGTAGGTCTTACACCTGATTTGGAGCTTTGCAAAGAAAAGCCAGAGACTCCAGGTGCAAAAAGGGTTGATCCCTTGTGCACCTGTGGGTGATACCTTGGATGCCAAAATTACTTTGACATCCAAGATATTACAGGATGCAGTGAATGGGAATTCTATAAAATGAAGTCACTGCACAGTCCTAATGCCAATGACACTGCTCAGTGCCCAGACCAGCCCCAGCAGAAGGCAAGAACTGAGGGTCATTGACATCTCTCTGCTATTTGCTGTTCCTCAGTGCAGCAGGATGTGCCCTGAGCACACTGCAGCACGAGTTACTGCAGTGGTGCACAAATCTGGGCATCTCTGTGTAGGAAACAACCCCCTCTGAGCATCAGCATTCTGCTCCCCTTGGTGTTCACTGACCTCACACCACCATTTCTGCTCTCCAGGGACTGACTCCAGATGAAAACTTCTGCAAGTCCTTGGCATCAGCCTCTAAACCTCTCATTTCAAACAAGGCAGGTTTGTTTTGCCAGGGGCAGTGGGAACAGAGCACCAACACTCAGTGGTTTTTGCTGCTTCCCTTAGGATGGGCTTAAATAAAATATCTGACAATCCATTTACAAAAAGGAGCACTGATTTTTAGTGATGAGGGCATAGCCCATAAAATAACAATATTCTCCTGCACTGTGAAGATTGTATTTCTGCTTTGCAGTTTTTATTCTGTTTTTTGCTCAGTTCTCAATAAATATTGTATGTTTCTTTTTTTTCTTTTTTTTGGTAGATGTGGTATATGATCCTGAGATAATTTTGGCCCTCATTGGGATGCTGCAGAAACTCTCCACCTCCAGAGCAGACAGGAAAGCTCCTGAGGTGTTCATTGCCTCCACAATCCGAAATCCAGACACGTTTCAGCTGTTCCAGGCTGAGTTGGGTGGGTGCCTGTTCCATGAAGTGTTCAATAGTTTTGCATTTTTGCCTCTTTCCCCATTACTTGTTCTGTGGTAGAGAGAAGCAGGAGCATTGTCCAAGAGCAGCAGCTTCTGCTCCTGGATGTCTTCAGGAGCTTGGAGCTCACCTTTAGGCACATCCTGGCTATCACAGCTCACATCTGCCAGGGGTGATTTGTAAGTCTGGTGCCAATAGGAAAGTAAAAAAAGGTTTAAGCCTAAAGGAGGGAGCCATCAGTGCTGCACTGTCACAGTGATAACATCTGAGATGCAGCCTGAAGCCTTTATCTTATCTTATGTTCTTTGAGGGTTAAAACCTCCAGCAGAGATTAAATAGAGATTTGGGGATTTTTCTTCATATACACTTCTAAAGCTGATCCTTTGCAGTCTCTTTGCTGTTCAGCTGGTGTTCACCAATTGGAACTGATGATCCTTGTGGGTTCCTTCAGCTTAGGATATTCTGTGAAATTCTGGTTAATTCACAAAGTGACACTGAGTGTTCAGCAGAGGCATTAATAGGATTTTTATAAAAACTCTGATAAGCATTTGTCTGTCAATGACAGCATGTTAAACACAAGAACTTGTCATGCAACTTTTGCTCTCCATTTCATTAAGCATAAATAAAATTATATAAATATTTAAAAGGATATTAAAATACATTAAAATATTAACTTTATTTAATATTATATTGAAATTATAAAATTTATATAAATATTAAGCATAAATATAAAAATCTCTTTTCACAGATAAAGTTGGCATCAGGTGGCAGATGATTCCAGCCCACAGCAGCTGTAATTTTCTCTATGATGTGCAGCCAGATGTAACTATTCTACAGCTATTTATATAGGCTTGGCAAACAGAACTGGAATTTTGAGACCAACAGGAGCTGTCTCAGCCTTGTCACAAGATTATCCTGAATTCTGGAAATGAGGTTCTGAGGATACAACTGTACACATGGACACTGGAGTCCTTCCTTCCCCTCATTCCCAGCTTGGATCTGAGCCTGCTGCTGCCCCTGGGAAGTGACTGAACCTCAAGCAGCAGAAACCAAAAAGCCCCAGTCACACTTCACTTCTGATTTTGTAGAAGACAACAGAATTCAAGTTGGGGGTGTTTTGTGTTGTGATTTGTAAATACTGGGGGCAACCTGCAGGATCACAGGATGAGCAGCTCACACAGACAAGGGAGCAAAATAATGTTTCAGAGTAATTAGTGGGTTTTGATTCTAAAACCAGCTGTAATTGTCTACTCTGGTCTTTTATGTCTGTACATACTTGCAGTTTGGGTTAGCTTAAAAACCCCCAATAAAACAGTGACCAGTACCTGTAGTTGTGTCCCAGGATGACTCTGCTGTAAGAGCAGGTCACAGACTGCTGTAAATCAGGTGCATCTTTACTCTGCAGGGATGACAAGTCAGAATTGATGTTCCTTTCTCTCCCATAAGAACTGCCACTTCCACAGTGGCTGCTGGGAATCCGTCCCCTCAGGCTGGGAATGGAAAAGGAATCACTGCACACAGCAGTGCTCCAGGTATCCTGCAAAGAGGGACTGAGCTCCCCTGCTCTGGAACTTTCCACCACCCGTTAATCCTTCTCTTGTTGGGCAGCATTGGCCCTGAAGCAGAAAAATCAAAGTGCTGCTCGTTTTTCTCTTTTGACTTTTCTCTATTAAAAACTACTTAAAAACTTCAACCTCCTCCTCCTCCTGTAGTAATGGAGAGAAAAGTGATGATACCTAACTTGAAACCTGAAGAATCTTATTCTTCAAGCTAAAGGAGGCCATGACTGATGGGATCAAGCAGAAAAAACCCCAGCCCAGGTTTTGGTTCCCTGTCCCTAAAAAGAAAGAACTTAAAGGTGTTATTTCCAGAGTAAACACAAACTGGCAGCCCTTATCTCCCCTTACACAAAATTCAAGTCAAAGGTTCTATACAGAGGTCATTTTGGATCTAAAAAGATCTATTATAGGAAGAGGAAACATCTCTAAAGCTTTTGGCATTACTGTTTAATTAGAGAAGTGCCTGATTTACCTCCATGCGCACAGGACTGGCCAAACCCCTAGACAGGATTTTGACTGAAAACAGGAACAAAACCCACTAAAAATTGGCAAATCAGTCTTTATGGATCATTCTTCCATCAATAAGCTTGATGTTTTGCCAAATTCCTGCAGTAAAACACCTCGGCTCTTTTTTCACCTTTTCTCTTTTGACAAAAGCAGATAGTCAATAGTTGCTCAGTTTAAAATTTCTGGTGCAGAACCCACTGTCCTCACCTCCCACCCTGAGGTGCCCTCAGGAGCTGTCAGGAGCAGTAAACACAGTCCAAACCAAGCACATTTACCAATGACTGATATCTATTTTATCATCAAGAAGGTGATGAAAAATATCTTGTAAGCATTAGGCTTGCATGTGAATACTGAGCTTAATAAAAAGCTGAAGGCTGTGCCTGAGTAAACACAAAGTAAATAAGTTCTACATACTTGGTTCATATATTTTGGGTTTATTTTTTTCCCTTTCTTGTTCATCTGTTCAAGAAGAGATGAATTTTATGTTTTTTCCCAAGGTAAATTGGCACATTAATTTCAGAGTACAAGGAGAACACTCACTGCAAGCTCTGCTTGCTCCAAGTGCCCAGTAAAGCTGTCACACAACAGTGCTGTGCATCCACACTCTTGCACACACTGTCAAAAGGAAAAACAACTGGAAAACAAAATGGTTCTTTGCCAATAAAACCACAGAGGATGATATTAAGTGCTTGGGCAATTAACTGGCCATCGAATTGACCAGCTGAAGTGAAACAACTTAAATGAAAAGCATCTGCCATATGCCAAAAAAAACTGTACCCAAATCACCTACTGAAGTGCTGACTGTACAGGAGGTAAAGCTGCTAATAGCTTCTATCTGTATTCAAGGATCTTCACCAAAAAGGGACCTTCAAGCAGCACAGGTCACACAACAAACAACCTCAGCACCTTCAGCACCTCTTACTCCCCAGGAAACCGTAAAGGAAGAGCGTGAGCCCTGTTCCAAGATGAAGGAGTTAGAAACTGTAAGTGCAGACAATACAAAGTGTTTATTCACTGTTTCCCAAATCTCTGCAGCTGCAGGGATGTGTCTGACAGCCTCCCTCCCCCCAGTCATTCCTTGTTCCCCAGCAAGGGAAGCACAGTCTGCTCCCAGCTCTGGTCCCAGCGCAGTTGTCGCGATGCTCGCAGGTTCTCTCGGAAGCTGTGGAGTTTCCCTTCCAGGCTAGGGAAATCCAAGAAAAGCATCTGTAATTTAAAAAGCAAAACCACAGGCAAATAACTATCATGTTCCATTTCAGGCTCATTCCAGCCTCCACAATACTAACCCTCAACTACAGCTGCAGTTCTGGGCTCTGGCCTCACAAAGGGAGAACAAGGCCAATATTCGAAAGGTTCACATTTAAATATAAGTGAGGCAAACAATGCCCCCCAGGCCAGGCAGCACCTTGTGAGAATGCAAAACACATGGGTGATGCTCAGAACTGCTGCTCACACAGTGGCACGCCTGGGGTTATTTCTAGGGGGAAAGAAATCAGGCAGAGCCTTTACCTTCAGTTGTTCTGCGAGTTCCTTCGAGTCCCTGAATATCAAACCGTTCTCATTGTGTTTCACCAGTTCGTGTAAACTGTGAAAAAAAGTCACAGAAGGAAAGCTGTGGCAAAAAGCAGCGAGTGGGACATTTTCAATATTGCACAATGACACCCAAAGGGACCAAAGCAGGATATCTGTACCATTATGGCCCCAGATGGCACAAGCCTGACATAATGGAATTAAACAGGCAGTTTTAAACAGTTAAAGACTTCTTCTCCTGTCTATGTCAGACTAAATCAAACACAACTGTACCAAAGGACCCTCATTCTGTCTTTGGGCCACTCATCTGGACATCCATTAAAAACCAGGGCAATGATCTACTTTAAAGCTAGATATTTTTTTTCCCACAAGGAAAATCTGTCCATGATCCATCATGAAATCTTCACAGAGAATTTATCTTCTTTTACAAAGCTTTGTTTTCCCAAAGGACCATAAATTCCAAGAATGCCCATGCACACACTCAGCCTTTCACTGAACAAATGTGTCTTTGCAGAAGAAAGCTTTTTTTAAAATTAAATATATGGAAACAATGGAATACAGGGATATTTTAAGGCAAGTGCTTGCATTAAATGTTCCTGATTTTGTAGAAATAAGTATTAACTTTTAAACTGAAAGCAACCTTGATTTCTATCTTATTGAATTTTGACATTACAAAATACAGGAATCTCACTGAATTCCTGCAGTAGCTGCTGAACTCTGGCTTTGTAAGAATATTGTTTTATGTGATACCTTGGAGCTGTAACAGAATAACCTCTTACCATTCAAAATGAATTGCACACACAGGTAAACAGCAGCCAAACATATCCACCACCTTCATGGGCAAATCCAAACCACTGGAGGATTTATGGAGACACACCCCCAGGTCTGCTGAGCCTGAAAAACCAACACAGCACAGTCTGAACTCTCTGAAAGCAGCTCCTCCTGCAATCCTTTACTTCTGTCCTGCTTTGGATGGTGTAAGTGAAACTTTCAACTACACAGACACAATTTCAAGCAATCAGGGAAAAAAATAAAGCACAGGTTGTTTTGGGACTTAAAATGGTTATGTTATAGAAAAGTAATAAATGAGTGCATGTTAAATTAAAGGAGATTTTGAAGTTTTATGTATCTTAAAACAGCCTTTCTGCCTCTTAGTCTGCTAAGAATGGGTAAGTGAAGGCAAATCCCATCACAATCCAATCAGGATACACTGCATGGCTCACTTCTGACCTCTCCCAGCTGAAGTCAGCTCAAACAGAGGAATTACAGTGTGGTTTTACAGACATTATGTTCATTATTTGAAAAGGAACAAATAAATTGTGTTTTATAGCCACATAAATTGTCAGGCTCTAACCCTGCAGAATGAAGATCACATTCAATATGTATTTTATAACTCTATTACTCCCACTTTATGCTGTTGCAATGAAGATGCTGAGGGAATAACATTCCAATGACATGTTAATTTAGAATTTCAGCTACTTTTGGTTGCTCAGCCAACAACTTTCTCATTCCATTTGCTGGAGTGACCCTGAAATGAAAGTAGAACCTGCACAGGTACCTGTATTTCAGCACAGCTGGAAAAAACAAAGAGTGCAAAGAGCAGGCTGAAAAAACAACACAGCTCCTTCTTAGGAAAACAGGGAAAAGCCAGCCAGAGGAATTAAACAGCTTTTCTGTAATGAGTCAAATCCATGAATATCCTGTCACTAACCAGCAATATTCCTGACTATATTCTCCCAGCTTCTGTGCAGCCTGCACCAGCCCCCTGCAACTGTGCCAAGCTGTTTCCCACACATCCTCAAGCCTTTTCCATCATCCACTATTTACCAAGCAGAAGAGGGTAATCCTCAGCTTCCAGCCATGGTGTACAGATCTGGATATGCTTAAAGTGCAGTTTTTGGATCAGTCCATTGTAGTAATCTTTTAGAGGTCCTTTACCTGTTTAAAACAGAAAAAATACTTTATCAAGATGAGTGAAAACAGTGTGGTCTATGAAATACCAGCCCCTGTTGGATCAGGTGCACAATCAGGACACAACACTTGTAGTACCCTAAAAAAATATGGAAAATCTAAGTTCCCTTGAAAGCAATGTGCACCTGGACTTCTCTTCCTCAGTATTTCAATGAGTTTTCCATCAATGTAGAATCATGGAGCTTTTAAGGTTGGAAAAGGCCTCTCAGATCAAGTCCAACTGTTCCCCAGCACTGCCAGGGCAAACACTGACCCCAAGTGCCACATCCACATGGCTTTAAATTCCTCCAGGGATGGGGATTCCACCACTGCCCTGGGCAGCTGTGCCAGTGCCTGACCACCCTTTCCATGAAGGAATTCTCCCAGTAGCCAGTCTAAACCTCCCCTGGCACAGCTTGAGGCTGCTTCCTCTGACATTGCTTTGGCAGCATCATCTCAACTTTGACCTTAGATTGTTTTTAATGCAAAGCTGGAGCAGACAGGGACGCTGTTTAAAGATGTGCCATAAGTGGTGGATGGTGCAATAACTCAGCTATAAATCACTGTCCTTATAACCAGACACAAAGACAGCAGTCCCTTCTCTCTCCCACCAGCAACAGAAGAGTCAGCAGAGAACAAAAGTGACAACTAAACCTTCTGTTAGCACTGAAAGAATTGTAACACAAACATTCTTACCTGTTATGACACACACTAAAGCTGGAAGCTTGGCTCCCTCCTCGATAAACCTCTCATAATCTGGAGAAGATAAAACACTGATCAGAGCTCAGAAATCTCAGGGTGCTTGTCTGAAGAGTGGTGACAGTGCATTAATTATTGAGCTTCCCACTACAAGCAATTTCCTTACAAGCATGTATTAGTAACACAGCAGTAAATTCAGCAGTGTTAACATTTACAGATTTCTACAGAAATAAATCAGGCTGTTTATGCATGAAGCATTTCTTCAACTGCTCCCCAATCAGTTGCTTCAATAGATCAATTTGGAATTGCAGCTACAAAGTCTACAGTATAAGACAATGTATTCCCTCCCTTCCCATTAGCAGATACCTGTGGAGAGTAGGTGTAATAGCTCAGAAAATAAAGCTGCAGTTTAGCAGCCAGTTAGATATTTAATTTCCCCTGACAACTCCTCTAATTTAATTGAGATGTTGCGCTGCTGTATTTTAATTACTAATCTGAAATTAGTGCTAATTAATCAAATACAACTGCTTTTTCACCTGAATATGGAAGCACTGCTCTTTAGCAAAACTATTTTTAAGTGTCCAAAGACCTCTTTGAAAAAGTGAGATCAATTCCTTCATACCAACCTTCCAAAGCTCTTAAAAGGACTGAGAAGTCTTCATCCTCTGAAAGAGAAGACTTTTATTAATGACATTCATATTTCTACCCTTTTTAATTTTTATCTTTAAATAACAATTGAGATTTTCCTCACCTTCACCTACACAATTTAAATACAGACCATGCACTCAAAGGTTAAGTGCATAGTCTGTACTTAAAGATTACTGTTTACTAGAATGTGCTATTAAAAATCTCCCAGTTTATTTTCATAAATAAAAGTCCATAACCATGCACAGTGTTTATTTATTTCCCTTGTTGACAATATGACAAACACTGTACAACTTCAAAGCTATCAAGTTAAAATTTTCTAGTTTCTAAAACTGAGAATTAAGTCTAAAAACTGCCCTGATTATTCAAAGATAAAGACAATTCTGCCCATGGTCACTGGTGATGGATTTATTTCCAGTCTCTGTTCCCTTCCTCATACAGAGGGAAAAAATATACATAATTATGTGATGAGCATCATCAGAAATCATGGAATCACAAATTGCTTTGGGTTGATGGGACCTTAAAGCTCATCTCTTCCCAGTCCCTTGCCATAGGCAGAGACACTTCAGGGTGCAGGGTGCTCAGTAAGGAATAAATATTTGAGTTTCTTAATCTGTTTTACATCACCATGCAAGACAGTGTGTCTAGAATGAAAGCTAAAAAAAGCAAGTAGGAAATCTCTTTTAATCATTCTTAAAGTTGAGCTTTATAATTAAAACACAACTTCTAAAAAACCATTCATTTGTAGCATTATGTAAGTTACACAACATTTAGTTGCATCATACACATCTTGTCTTCAAATCCTTCCATGAAAACAAAGGACAAACATAACTTCAACTGGGAGAAAATACAAACAGCTCTATTTTTATGAAAAATAAAACTGCTTCCCAACCTGTCCAGCTGGTGCTGCTGATGAGAAGGGCTGGCCGGCCCTTGGTCTTCAGCACATTCCCACTTTTCCCGTCCCTCTCCGTGAAGGCTGATCTGTGGGCACTGAGCTCTGTACTATGGAAACACAACTTCCTGAGGATGAGCTACACACACAGCCAGCAACAGCAGGGAACACTCTGCTTAACTGGCACGAATTTCCACACATTTGGCTTCAGATTTGCTGATCAACTCGTCTAGAAATGGAATCATTACATTACAGAAATACCAGGACAGGGCAGGCCATTTTTCCCTCTTTCCTGCTGCTATAGGCACAATTCCACTTTCCAACCAAATGTTTTCCTTCACAAGTTGAGCAGAGTCAGCCTCCCTTACCACAGCCTGTCTCACACTTAGTACAGCACAGAGGCCAACAGCACATTTATTCAACTAAACTCAAAACCTACACATTTTGAGCTGGGCATTTCCAAAAAATCCCACCATGCACTGTGGATTTCACTTCTTTTTCAAGCCTTAGTTTGGTGAAGTTAACTCCCTGGTACATCTGCTACAGGTGACATCCTGAAGTCCAGAGGGGAGTGTTTAACACTTGGACCAAGATCCTGAAGGCTCTCCACAGTAATTAAGGAAGGGATGCTATTAAGGAAGCATCCAAACATTGCAGTGTGTGTCAGTGGGATGCAGACAACTGCAGAGCTCCACCCTCCACAATCTTCAGAGATTGCCTCAGTGCTTATGGCAACTTCTTTAAAAACAAAACACTTCTACTACTTGTGTTACCACAGCTCCATCATCACACTTCTTCTGGCCTCTCCTAGTGAGAAATAAGGCGACTCAGTGCCCCCTGTGCCTGCTGTGAGTCAGAATATCCCACACAAGTATTTCTGGTAATTTAAGTGCCACAACTCCCTGTCCCTGGGTTAAGGACTGCAGGGGCAGCTGCACTTGCACATACCGTGGTTTGAAAGGCTCGTAGTCTTTGGCAAGTTTCATGTACAGGTTGTGTTGGAGGTCTAATGGAGTTTCCTTAAAATAAGATGCTGGTTTGTCATACAAAGTTACAGCCCTGGGAGGAAAAAAATGTGCAGCTTAAATAAGATACAGATGTAGCAACATGCAGATGGTACAGTGACAGGCTGCAACTATGTAATCAGAAAGAAATAAACTAAATCAACACAACAAAGTAATTAATTTTTTTACTCTTACAACATCCTGTATTCCTGAAGTTTGCTGGAACACACCAAGGTGGACACAACTTACAAAGAACTCCTTTCTTGTGTGCTTATTCTAGGGGTGAAATGCATCTGTAAAAACTGCAGACATCACTGTCCTGATTTTCAAACTTACTCCATAACTGCCTCTGAGCAACTCTGATCTTGAAGCCCTCAAGACAAGCTGGCAGGCCAGAGTAATCATTAAAATCCCAGTGATATCTGTCCCACTCTGACTCCACAGGCAACCTGCAGCAAACTTCCATGGCTCCTGGACTGCCACCTCCATCAATGCAGTGATAGTTCAGAGGGATAATGAACATCCCTGAATGCCCACACTGCACTGGCCCATCACAAAACTGAGCTGATGTTTTTCTGTGGTGACAGATGAGCTCAGGGGAGCTGCTTTTGTAAGATCCCTCTGAATCCTGAATCCTCAGGGATCTGTTCCTTCACTTAGCACACACTACTAAATTGTCTGAGGCACATGACTTACTTTATCTTGAAATTCACCCAGAGATCTTTTTTCATGGCATCAGTGACACACAGGTTATAGTCAGACAAGCGCCCAAAAAGCTTTTCATACCTGACAAAAATGAAATGTCAGTCAGAAACTACAGGCAGGCACTTGCAGCAACTGTCCCCAGCACCCATGCTTGATGAAAGCCAAATAAAACCCAAAGAAACCCAACTGCCCCCAGAACTGAAATCTGACAGCCAATTTTTGATCAACTCCTAGTCTCCAAAGCCTTTAAAAACTTTAACTACACATAACCAATTATATTCAGCAAGGAGCTATTCAAAGAAGAGCTGGAGTGTAAAGCAGCATTAGAGAATAAAAAACCCAGGGCATATAAAGCAATTTCAGTAACAATATCAACATTTGCATATGTACATAAAAGCAACCTGCCTACTTCCTGCAACTCCCCTCCCACGTGTTCAACAAAGCAGCTGCAGAACAGAAACCAGTTTTAAACAGCAAAGCCCAGAAACCCCTCCCTGTGCCAATTATGTTCTCCCCACTGGCCTCCATTCTGAATTCCACCAAGGCATGCCATTAATAAAGAGCAGAAATGACTGTACAAACCATTTTGCAATCAGCACCAGTGGGTGGTTCCTCCCGTGGCTCAGGCTCATGATGGTGTATCCATAGTTGTGCCAATCAATGATGAGTTTGCTCCCCCACCACAGCCCTGCCACCCAGGCAACAGCTATACTGGGCAAGCCTGGGGGATTCTGCTCAAAAACAAAACCAAAATAGCACAAGACTGTGGCCAAGTGACAAACACAAAGCAACTACCAGAAACAAAAAATCAAATTTGTATCACCTTAAAGGAGTTTCATGAACAGAGACTGTTTGTATTCACTTATGAACACTGGCAGATACTTCTAATTTAACCCTAAGATCAAGATCAAAATTCCCCTCCAATAAAGACATCAACAATTCAAGTAAGATTTATTCCTTACTACTACCCATGGCAATGAAGTTTGAAAGCATAACTAACAGGAAAAGAAAATGACTTGTTAACAGACAAATCAAAGTTTAGAGCCAAAAAATACCTGGATACAGGTTTACACCACTGATGAGGCCAGTTCAGTTCTGAAATAATTAGAGCAACATCTGAGATGACTAAAAATGCCCTGTAATATAGCACTATTTATTTTTACTGAAATTAGTCCCAACACAAAATGTACCTGAAGAAGAATATAGGATGGCTGATCTATCCTCAGCAACGTGTACAGTAACTGCACTGACTGCACGAGCACCTTTAGGACATACTGGAAAAGCTTTGGACCCACTGCAAAGTGACAGAAAAACAAGAATATTAGAGCTTTCCCCACAGAAATGTGAACATCAGAACCAGCCAGCTCTGCAGAGACAGGGTAACAACATGAAAATGGACACCTGTTCAATAACTTTACCAATGACCTGGGTATGTGATTGAGTGCAGCAAGTTTGGAGATGGCACCAAGTTGGGTGGGATTGTCAATCTGCTTGAGGGAAGGAAGGCTCTGCAGAGGGATCTGGATGGGTTGGGTCATTCCAAGGCAAACACTGAGGGGCTGGAGCGTGTCCAGGGAAGGGAACAGAGCTGGGAAGGGACTGGAGCAGCAGCAGCAGCTGAGGGAGCTGGGAAAGGGGCTCAGCCTGGAGAAAAGGAGGCTCAGGGGGTCCTTGTGGCTCTGCACAGCTCCCTGACAGGAGGGGACAGCCGGGGGGAGTTGGGCTCTGCTCCCAGGGAACAGGGACAGGAGAAGGAACAGCCTCAAGTTCTGCCAGGGGAAGTTTTGGCTGAATATTGGGAAAATTTCTTCACTGAAAGGGTGGTCAGGGGTCATCATTCCTGGAGGGATTTAAAAGTGGATGTAGCACTTGGAGACATGGGTCAGTAGTAGCCTTGGCATTGCTGGGAAAATGGTTGAACTCAATGTTCATAGAGAGCTTTTCCAACCTTTGTGATTTTATTCTATGATCACTATAAAGCTATGTAAACATCTCGTGATCCCTACAAATTCTCTTTCTGTATTTTGTACGGAAAGAAATCCTACACTCATTGAATGGCTTTGGTTGGAAAGGCCTTTCAGGCTCATCTCATTCCACCTCCTGCCGTGGGCAGGGACAATTTCCACTATCCCAGGTTGCTCCAAGTTCTGTCCAACCCGGCCTTGGACACTTCCAGGGATGGGAAGGCCACAGCTTCTCTGGGCAACAGGGGTAAAACAAGGTGGGGGAGGAAGAGGTAGAATGAAAATAATTTCCACATTTCACTCTGCATGTGAACAGCACCAGAGTACCGGCAGGTGTTTAATTCCATCGGCTCCTGTTTAACAGAGAAAGGGAGACACGAGTGTGGAGCGGTGGGTGCGGCGGGGCTGGTCCGGCACACGCTGCGGGCTCCTTATGGTGCCACACACCCCGCTCCCCCCGCTGCCCGGCCCGCACGCACCTCGCAGCCCGCGCAGCTCCGCCACGGGCACCAGCCGGACGTTCTCGCTGTGCAGCACGTCCCGGTGCGGCCGGCTCTCTGCGGGGGGAGAGCCCGGTCAGCGCTGCGGCCGCCCCGCCCGGCCCGCGTTCCCCCGGCCGCCCCTCACTCACGGAGGTAGCCCAGCAGAGCGACCGAGCGCCCGTGCCGGGCCAGCGCCAACGCGTGGTACTGCATCCGCGGGCTGCGGCCCAGGTCTCCCAGCACGGCCACGCACACCCGGCCCGCGCCGCCCGCCCGCCGCCGCCGCCGCCGCCGCCACAGCAGCAGAAACAGCAGAGCCGCCGCCGCGGCCGTCACCGCCGGCCATGGCCCCGGCCACAACCACGGCCCCGCCGCCGCCATCTTGGAGCGCCGGCAAGGCGGGAAAGGCGCGGGGGGCGCCCCCTGGCGGCGCGGAGGTGCCGCGCTCTGAGGGGATCCCGGACAGGCGGCGGGAGCGGGGCAATTACCGAGGGAATGGTTAATTAATTACGGCAATAGAGAGGGGTTAATTAATCACATCAATAGAGAAGGGTTAATTAATCACAGCGGCACTGCACACTCGTCCGCAGTCTGGGGTTTCCTCGTAAATTTTAGAGTGTCTCGAAGTCAGGGCTGATTTCAGTGCAGCCCCACTACCACTCAATGTGTGTGCTTTCCTTTAGTTTGAATTCCTCTGAATTTTAATTAGATCTTCTCTGGATCTGAGTTTATATTCTCCACATTTTTGTGCTATCCCTCAGTTTCTTGTCTCAGTCCTTGATCCTACTAGGTACTAAATCCCTTCAACATCTGCATCCCACTGGTTTCTCACACATGTACCTAATACACAATTTTCATCTATTTCAGCTTGTGGATCCCTGTTTTCTGGTGGAAATACAGAGCAAACAGAAGCCTGCTGATAGGAACATTTCCCACGTTATCTTGGCACTATGGCAGTGACTGAACACCACGTTGAAAAAAGCATTAAGTTGTATAAAAATTTGAAAGTAAGTCAGTTGTACTGGCCAAGAATCCAATAGGACTTGTCACACAATGCAGAGGACAAATGGTATCTCTTCACTACAAACAGGGATAAAGACACAAATGAAATAGATAAAGACACAAATGAAAGATGTTGATTACCAGGGACAGACCCCAGGGAACAGCTGGAGCTGTGCCAGGGGAGGTTCAGGTTGAATATCAAGGAAAGGTTCTTCCCCCAGAGGTGCTGGCACTGCCCAGGCTCCCCAGGGAATGGGCACAGCCCCGAGGCTGCCAGAGCTCCAGGAGTGTTTGGATGATGCTCTTGGGGATGCCCAGGGTGGGATTGTTGGGGTGTCTGTGCAGGGCTGGAGCTGGACTGGATGAATCCTTTGGGACTCTTCCCAACCAGGAAATTGCAGAATTCCATTATTCTCTCTGCAGACCCTTGTGATCCCCCATCTGAATGGTATCCCACTATTCCAGTTATGTTTCTTTGCCCCCTGTGACAAAGCCAGATGTCAGATACTGCATTTCCAGTGTAACTCTCCATATTGCCAAACAGCAAGTAGGTGGTAACAATAAAACCATTGTTACCTTTTAAAACATACAACTAATTATGAGTGTGGGCAGACTGGTTCCACAACAAAATAAAGCCTGGAATGTTTGCGCAAAGATTCTGTTCAAAATGCATATTTTTCTATTGACAAAGCCTAGAATCATAGAATCTTCTGGGTGGGAACAAACCCACAGGGATTATCCAGTCCAACTCCCAGTCCTGCACAGACACCCCAACAATCCCACCCTGTCCATCCCTGGCAGCGCTGTCCAAACACTCCTGGAGCTCTGGCAGCCTCGGGGCCGTGCCCATTCCCTGGGGAGCCAAGGATCCCTCAAGAAAAGTCCCACTGTCCCACATTTCTGTTCTGCTGTTACACATGCAGCCCTGCCATGGCTGACACACATCCATTCCAAGCTGTAGGTCTGATCTTTTGGGAATACCTCATTTCAGTCCCTTCTGTCTCACCTGACAGCTCCTTGCTGTGTATTGTTTTAATGCAAAATGCAAATAGTTTTTCTGTTTTCTTCCTTGAATAAAGTGCAAATACCCTGGCAATGGAATGAGGAACTGATGGATTCTTGCAGGCTATCAGGCATAACATCCAACTCTGTACAGCTGTATTTTCTGGCAGGTTATCAAAGTACTTAAAATTACAAGTGTATCAGCTTTATGGATGCAGTGGCTTTTAGTTTATGAAGGCAGAGTTGCAATAAAAGTTCTTTTGACCTATGTAATCTTCAGAGCACTTAGCTGGAGAAAGATAAAGAAGGAGCAGACATCACTTCTGGCTGAGGCTCTGAAAACAGGGATGCACTTGAGAGAAATGCATTTTCAGATACTACTGATCTCTGCCCATAAAATTTTTCATATGTATTGAATAGCAGTTCTGTTCTACAAAAGGCTTTTCCTGTCTCTTCTTCCTGACCATTTCAGAAAGTTTGGAAATGCTGTATGCATTTACCCTAGAAATAGTCTATTTAAACTCCATCCCCAGTCCTCCTGCCCTCGATGGATTGCTGTGAATGAAATAAAAAGAGACAGAGCAGCCAAAATCCCTCTCACAAATGGAGCTTCACCCATCCCAGAAGTCTCCAATTCAAATATCTCAAGCAAATCTCATGACAACCTGCTGCTACCCTGGTTACCCTTATTGCCACATGATATAAGTAGCTCAAACCTTTTAAAACCCACTTTTTGTTTTTGGTTTTTTTTCTTTTAACACAGAATATCCCAGTAACAAGTACTTGCAGCAATCACACCTGCACTGTGGGGCACAGGATATCAGTGCTTATAAATTCAATGTGACTCCAAAGGGCTCAGAGCACTGGCACTGTGCTATATCATGAGGGATAAATTATGGCCATTTTTAACAGCAAGGCAATTTGTTTCTTGTGTTTGTTCTCTTTTTACTCAATTTCTAAAACACAAACCCTGCTACAGTGGAGATGAAAGGAGTTGGCTGCAGAATAACCTAAATTTGGAAGCTGTTCCAGGTGGCCTGAAATGCCACAGCAGGTGGCCCAGCACTGGCCCACAGCCTGGTCTGGTGCTGCTGGGACACCCCTGGGCTTTGCCCTGAAGATGAAGAGCCTGTGGTCCTTGAAGGGAAGACTGGCCCTAATGTTCCTCTAACAGTCATCATGCTCTAAAATATGAAATTAATCTTATTTTTTAGTACCTGCAGTGGCATGAACTGTGCACCTGCTTTACCTCATCTAATGTCAGCTGTTTCCCATAAACTTTTCATCAAAGTCTTCCGACCTTCCTGTCTGAAGAGAGAACACTACAGGATCACAGAATCATTGAATAGTTTGGATTGGAAAGGACCTTAAAAATCATCTCGTTCCAACTCACTGCATGCAAAGACCCTTTTAATGCTCCTTTCTCCTCAACCACTCCAAACTCTGTGCCCTTCTTACAGCTGCTGCCTTTTAACCTCACCAGCTGCTTTTCATCTGCTTTATTCATTTTCTCCCCACCCAAAAAATACCTAAGGAAGGAGTGAAGGTAAAAGAATTGATTTAGGAAATTTTTATGCAGCTTCTCAAAGACAGTTTCCCCTGAATGGTTTATATTGGCTTAGACACCTTTTCAGGCAGGCACAGGTTTAGGTTATAGAAATACATTTTTTTATTTCCTCCCAGGGCTTGGAAGAGGAAGAAGGGAGATAATCAGGAAAAACAAATCCAGTGTATATGGCTGATAACCATAGGGAAATTGAAATTAGTAATTATTAGACAAGGTTTTTTCCCACCATAAAATTTTTAAATTTCAGAAAAATAATAAAATACTTTCTAATCTCTTCATGCTCAAATTTTCAGAGCTGGACTGAACTACAGGCTGAAGACAGGAGAATATCTGCCTTATATTCCAATATATAATTGGAATTAGTATTAGATCTAGACATCAGCATACACATTCCTCTCACGATATTCACTCTGATAACAGGAAAAAACACCCACTGGCTGACCTCCACTGAGTGATGAAACAGAGATATTCTGGTTTAGAGCCTGACTGAGTCTAAGACTACAGTTAGGGTTGGGGCTGTGTCTTCATACCAAAGCTCAGCTGCTGAGATTTTTTTCAGCCCAGTAAAACACAAGGTGTTTTCCCAGCCCCTGCACACACATGTACTTTAGACCCTGCATTTTGGGGACATGAATGTGGTTGTGACACACCTGGAATGGAGACTGGTTATCTTTAACAACAGGTAGTTATCTCAATTAGTGGGGAAATCATGTGTCACTGCAAAACAAACACTGGAATTCTGGCAATGCCACCCTTTCCTCTGAGCAATTCTGGAAAAACAAGTCCCTTGTACTCCACTTAATGAGGTGGAAGGAGCTGCTTTAGAGAGGAAAGTAAACCGAAAAGAAAATGCACTATATGGAAAGGAGAGACTATTCCATTTTCAAATACTGCTTTGTTTTTCATTCCAAGCTGGAAGAGGATTTCCAAAGGTGACTTTAGGTCCATTGATTCTATACTGTATGTTGTGATTCCAGACTCTTGTAAGCTGTGGAAAAGACTGGGTGAGTTTGGGAACTGGGTGGAAGCCTCCCAGTGGAACCCTTAGAACATGACAATCCCTGTGAAAAGCTGAAGCTGTTTGAGCAAAAGACCAAGCACAAACCTGAGTTAACTCCCAGAGCACTCTACTCATGCCTCATGTAGAGCTGAGTTTAGACCATGAAAACCACCTTGAAGCCACCCTGGAGTTCCACTGGACAGCTCATTGCCAGCTGGAAACATAATCAGGACACCTGCAGTTCTCCATGGCTGAATAAAACTAGAGGCATAATAACCCATTAGCTAAGATCTTTTAATGCAGTGGCTTGTCCTAAGGGAGTTTTCTGGTTAATTTGTGAGATAAAATTACATTTTCCCACCTGCAAAACACCTGAGACAGCAGCACATTTATTTACCTGAACCAGGTGTTCTTACCCAGGGAAAGCTGAGCCATAATCCACAGGCTATGGAAACACTGGAACACAGCACATATGGAAACTCCTGCAATACAGCCTCAAGTTTGTGACTCCACAGCCCTGCTCCCAAGGGCACAGGGGTGATACCTGTCCTTGTATCACCTCATTTATGGAATCAAGGCCTGAAGAGAGCTGGAGAGGGACTTTGACAATGTGACAGGACACAGGGAATGGCTTCCAGTGCCAGAGGGCAGGGATGGATGGGATATTGGGAAGGGATTGTTCCCTGGCAGGGTGGGCAGGCCCTGGCACAGGGTGCCCAGAGAAGCTGTGGCTGTCCCTGGATCCCTGGAAGTGTCCAAGGCCAGGCTGGACGGGGCTTGGAGCAGCCTGGGATGGTGGAAAGTGTGCCTGCCAATGGCAGGGGGTGGAATGAGATGAGCTTTAAGGTCCCTTCTAACCCAAACCATTCCATGACTCTGTGATTTAATTATTTTAATAATGTATTTACTTAGACATTACTTTAAAGAGAAAATCTCCCAGTTTGTAAACTGCAGCTCATTTTCATCATTACTCCATTAGCCATGGCATACCACAGGATCCAGCAACAGAAGCTGGATTCAGGATAACCCAGAGCTACCTGAATCTACCATCATTTCCTCAGAGTAGTTATTTTTCCCTTCTGGAAAACGGACACAGTCTTAATTCTCCGAAAGGGGCTGGTGGATCTGCAGTGGCTGTAAGGGCCGTGTGTGCTGTGCTGCCCCCAGACGTGGGAGTGTCAGAGGTGTTGTGGGGAAAGAGCCGGACCCTCGGCCCGTGTTCCTGCGGGAGCTCTGTCCCGGGTTCCCGGCCCGTGTCCAGAGCCTGTCTCTTATACACATCTAGATGTGGAGCGGGGGTCGGGGCGGGCCCGGCCCCGGGACGGGGATCGGGGCGAGCGGGGGTCGGGACGGCCCTGGCGGCCGCGTTGGCGGTGCTCGGTTTGCTGCAGGTGGCCCGCGGCGCCGGGTGAGTGTCTGGGCACCCCCTGTCCCGGGGCGCGGCCGTGCCCGGCTCCGGGGGCTCCCGGTGCCCTGAGGTCGGGCTGGTGGAGCGGGTGCCGAGCGGGACAGCCGCCCTTGAACCGCGGTGGGTCACAGCGGGGACGCGGGAGCAGCGGGCCTGGGGTGTCAGCGACGCCGTGCCCACCCAGAGCTGCGCCGCTCTCAGCAGCCCGCGTTTGCGGCCTCGGGACAACCGGGTGTTGTCATTGCAGGAGCCCCCTCAGCGAGCCTCTGCTGCAGCCCTACCCGCCCCGGCAGCACGGCCCTCGGCACAGCCACCGGCACGTCAGGGACTGCCAGCCCGTCAAATACGGCAACATCACGCACGAAGCGTGGCCCGGCGACAACAGCACGGCCGGCCCGGTGGCTGTCACCAGGACGTTTGTCTCGTACATCCACCCAGAGGGCAGCGACCGCAAGGTGATCTATGGGCACTTCACCTTCGTGAGGAACCCCCTGAGCACCTTCTCTGTGCTGGAGCCGGGCGGTGCCGGCGGCTGCCTGGCTCAACGCAGAGCCACCGTGGAGGAGACTGCAAAACTCAGGAAGTGTCTGGTGGCCCAGAACGGCGGGTACTTTAACATGGAAACTGGAGAGTGCCTTGGGAATGTTGTGAGCGATGGAAAGCTGGTGAGAGACTCTGGAGGCCTACAAAACGCTCAGTTTGGCATCCGGAAAGATGGCACCATGGTGTTTGGGTAAGAGCTGGGGGGTGTTTGGAGAATGCTCTCTAGCCTGAAGACTCTCAGGCATCACTGGGCACGAAACTCATCCCAGCACTGCCTCTTTGGCCTCCCTAGTTAGAACAGAAGCTCACTTGGAGTGCTGAAGCTGGGGATGTTCTAGCTGTACCTCGTGGAGCTATTTCTGGACTCGTGTGCTAGGATGAAAAGGAGCTTAGTAAGTTATGATCCCCAGCTGCTTAGGTTCCAGTGTCTGCTCTCCCAGCGTGCAGTAGGGACACTGGGTGGGGTGGAAGGGGAGAGGGCTCTGTGTTCACCACAGAGGAGATGCAGAGTGGAGTGTGTGTGCTCTGGTGGCAGCACAGAGAGGCTGGGCTTTGGAAGGGACCTCAGGAGATGCCTCACCCTGCTCAGCACAGGTTGGATGGCTGCTCAGGGCCATGTCTGGTTCGATTTTGAACATTTCCAAGAATGGAGACTCTACATCCTCTCTGGGAAAACCTGTGATTGACCATATTAACACTTTTTTGGAACACTCTTAGGTGGAACACTCTTAACACTCCACCACTGCCCTGGGCAGCTGTGCCAATGCCTGAGCACCCTTTCAGTGAAGAAATTTTCCCCATATCCAACCTAAATGTCCCCTGGCACAACTTGAGGTTCTTCCCTCTCCTCCTGTCCCTGTTCCCTGGGATCAGAGCCCATCTCCCCCCGGCTGTCCCCTCCTGTCAGGGAGCTGTGCAGAGCCAGAAGGGCCCCCTGAGCCTCCTTTTCTCCAGGTTGAGCCCCTTTCCAGCTCCCTCAGCTGCTGCTGCTGCTCCAGCCCCTTCCCAGCTCTGTTCCCTGCCCTGGACACACTGCAGCCCCTCGATGTCCTTCCTGTCATGAGGGGTCCAGGACTGTCCCCAGGACTGGAGGTGTCTCAGCAGTGCCCAGCACAGGGGATGGTCACTGCCCTGGGCCTGTGGCCACACTGTGGCTGCTCCAGGCCAGGTGTCATTGGCCTCTTGCTCACCTGGGCATGTGACCCTCCCCAAGCAGCTGGAGACAAGCTCTGATCACCCTCTGATGAGGAATATTTGACTTTGATATCTAACTTGATATGTGCAACACCTCCAGGTGCTGCCCTTCCCCAGCAGCAGGAGAATCCTAAAAGTCACAGAAGGGTTCCCAGGACCCTTCTGATGGTCTCAGAAGATGCAGCAACAACCTGGAAGCTGCATCCTCCACCCTTGTGGTAGCTCACTCCCAGGCCTCAAGAAGGATCCCTGCAAAGCCACACTGAGTGTGCCAAGCCAGGGCTTTATCCTGCAGCCATTCTGACAGCCCTGAGTATCATGGCCTTGGTTTATGTGAGAGAGGGGCTGTGTGGGTCAGTGACATGTCACTCCTGTGAGGGAGCTTCTGCAGAGGGGACCAGCAGCAATTTCAGAGTCACTGAGTCCTTAACCTCAGCTCTGCCCTGCTGCTCCCCAGCTCTGGCAGGCTGTCCCTGGTAAATGGAACTATTGTGGTGTTTGGTGGCTTTGTGCCTTCCAAATCATGATCAGAAAAATAGTGTAGATGTAAATAATTTTGTCTGTCAGGAAGTGGGGAAAGTTGTTCACAACTTCAGTTTTTCACCCTGCATCACGACCAGCAGGACACAGTTACCCCACCCCACAAAGCTGCTGCCACTCCCTGGGCTGAGTGGGTGAATCCAGGCTTTACAAGCTGTCAGTCCCTGCCCAAACTGTTTTGTAGTTTGATCTATTTTCAGCCATGTTCATGTTGTCTTCGTTTCTTTCCCATGGGAAAAGGGAATTAGTTTTGCATATTTTCCATTCAGGTATTTACAGTAACACTTTTCTACAAAGCATAAAGCTTTGTTTGCCCACAGTCATGGATATCAAACAAGTAAAAGTTGGGCATCCAGGTCCCACAAGACATCAAAAAAGTCACCTTTAAACCCAAACTCTCTGGCAGAGCACAGCTGTCCAGCTCCAGCCCCTGCTCCCAGCCTCTCAGTTGCAAACATCCCCCAGCAGCAGGCTCTGATGAGGCAGGTGTTCCTCATCACCCTGACTCAGGAGAGAGCAGCATCCCTCGGGAAGCAGCCTGTGGTGACACACAACACCCGAGCATGGAGATGGCAGCTGAGCAGGAGCAGGGGAACCTCCTTCCCAGATGGAAGGAGCAGGAGCATCCAGTGCAGCTGCAGGCAGGCTGGATGCTGTAGCTCCAAATGCTCTCCAAACCTGTTTGGTGTCACATTTTTGGAGAATAGAAGCTGACAGGCAGCAAGATGTTACAGCTGCTTCCACAGATCCCTGAGTATTTGGCAGTGGCTCTGTCCTTGTGTTCTGCCAGGTGTTTTCTGCCCTTGTTACCTTGGCTCGGATCCATTGCTGGCAGTGTTATTTCAGGCACAGTGGCCTGGGACCATCATTAGCTGTGGGTTTGTGCAGAAGAGCAGAGAACAGGGGCTGCTCTGGCTGCTAAAATGATGTTTCACACTGCTTGACCCCTGGTTCTGGATGTCACTATCCTTCATTCTGCCTTCTTTTGCCCTTCTCCCTGCTTCAGGAGCCTGCTGGCAGCAGGAGAGGCTTTAACATGACATGCTGTGACTGTGGGTAACCCTCCTGCCCTCTGTTCCTAGTTACCTGTCTGAGGAGGATGTCCTGGATCAATCAAACCCTTTTGTGCAGCTTGTCAGTGGGGTGGTTTGGCTGCTGAGGAATGGAGAGGTGTACATCAACCAGAGCCGGGCGGCCGAGTGTGGGGACACTCAAACCACAGGTGAATATTGTGAGGCCTGGCTTCAGCCTGGCCATGGATTGTCCTTCTGGGACTCCTGGGAGAAGGGGCACTTAAGAAGTCCAACTTTCATAGAATCATAGAATAGTTTGGGTTGGAAGGACCTTAAAGACCATCTTATTCCACACCACTGCCATGAGCAGGGACACCTTTCACTATCCCAGGTGCTCCAAGCCCTGTCCAGCCTGGCCTTGGACACTTCCAGGGATCCAGGGGCAGCCACAGCTTCTCTGGGAACCTTGTGCCAGGGCCTCTCCACCCTGCCAGGGAAGAATTCCTATCCTGTCTAACCTGTCCAGAGAAATTCAAAGCATGTGTCTCTTACAGGAGTTTAAAGCCAAGGGATTGTGAATCCCCTGCTTTGTCCCTGTGCCAGACAAAAACTTAAGAGCACTTTTGTAGGGCTTGGATGAGCAAGGGGAGCCCGGGCTGTGCTCTCACTGTGTTTCAGTTCAGATGAGGCCCTTGCTGGGAGCCCTTTCACAGACAGATGTGTCTTAACAGCCCATTCTGTCCCCCAGCTGAGTGTGAATTGTTCCCTGTCCTGCAGGAACCTTCGACAGGTTCATCAATGTCATCTCAGCCAGGACTGCGGTGGGACACGACCATCAGGGCCGCCTGGTCTTGGTTCATGTGGATGGACAGACAGAATCCAGAGGGTGAGGGCTGGGGTAAGGTCTTAAATTCCTGGGACTGGAGGGACACTGCAGCTGTCAGGGACATGTTTTAAGGCAGAGGCTTGCAGAGCTCAGGAGAGCCAGAAAAGGCTCACCCAGCCCTCCTCAGGGTGCCTGGGATGGGAGAGCTTCCCCTTCCACCACACAGAGAACAAGCTCCTGATCTAACAGCTTCACTGAAGGCAAATCAGCAAAAAACCTCTGCTTTGCAGGGTCAACCTGTGGGAAATGGCAGAGTTCCTGAAGCAGCAGGGAGTCATCAACGCTATCAACCTGGATGGTGGAGGCTCTGCCACGCTGGTCCTGAACGGGACCCTGGCCAACTACCCCTCTGAGCACTGGTAGGTGCTGCTGCCTCGTGCCCAGGGCTGCCCCGGGGCCCTGCAGCTCCTGTCAGGGTGCAGAGCCCAGCCCCACACCCTGGCCTGCCTGGAAGGGCACAGCAAAGGCAGCTGACAGGATCTGCTGGAGAGAGCAGCTCTAGAATTTAAAGAGATTGAGGGACTCCATGTTTTTTCCACTTAGTCATCCAGGATTAAAGCTGAGCTGGTTCCAGACAGGCAGCAAAGCTGTGGCTTTGACTGAGTAGCTGATGTGGGAATCGGATAAGGCAGCAGCTCTTAGTCTGGGAGATTCAGAGCTGCACATCCATGGGAATTAGCAGAGATCTGTCAGCAGCTTATTATTATGGAAGAGAAACATTGACTGGGAGACCCTGCCCTGCCTCATTGGAGGAAATCTAAAGAATATTTTGTTTTAAATTCAACTTTTACTCAGTTCTGACTGTAAACATGAAGGGATTTAACATTCAGTTGCCATAACTACAGTGATATAATTTATATCAAAGCAGAAAACATTCAAGAAAACGTCTGCTGGGTGCCAAAATGAGGGAAGCTGGGACTGCTTTAAGGGAGACTGTGTTGCTTCTGTAATTCCATATTTGAAATGATACCTATCAGATGGGATTTATAACTCAGTTAAAACATTGACTCCAATGTGGTTTTATTATTATATTTTCCCAGTATTAATGTTCCCGTTTGCCAGTGTGGATCAGGAGGAAATCTCTGGGTTATAGAAGAGCTGTTGGGTTGGGCTGGGCAGGGCAGCGCTGGCTCAGCTCACTCTGTCCCCTCTGCTGTCCCCTCTGCTGTCCCAGCTCCTTCAACAGCATGTGGCGGTGTCCCCGGAGCATCTCCACGGTGGTGTGTGTGCACGAGCCGGGCTGTGACCCTCCCGACTGCAGTGGCCACGGGCTCTGCGTGTCCGGCCAGTGCCACTGCCACGGCCCCTTCTGGGCGGGTCCTGCCTGCGACACCCTGGACTGCGGCCCTGCCAACTGCAGCCTGCACGGCATCTGCAGCGCCTGTGAGTCCCTGCGGGCTGACACCCAGGGGGCTGCAGGGAGAGCAGGGCCTGGCCGTGCATCCCTGGGGAATAGCCCTGGGGAATATCCCGGCTGGGTGGGTGGGGCTGCTTCCCCTCTCCTGATCAGAACACCTTGCCTTGAGGAGCTGGCAGCAGGGCTGGGCTGGGGGCTGGCTGTGTGCAAGCTCCGTGCCTCGGTTTCCCTTTCTGCCCCAGGGTTGTGCTCTGGGTTTCTTGTTAGGCTGCTGATGGGCCGGGCTGTGTGTTACGCTGTGTGACAGCAGCTGCTTCTGTCCCCTCCCCTTGCTGTTCCTTCTTCACTTGCCTTTCTTATTTCATAACTTTTACAAGAGTGCAGTTGCTGCTTTTCTGTGAATCTGAACCTGGGGATTGCTGGAATGGCTGCCCCCAGCTTCTGCCCCTCGTGCCCAGTCCCGTTACCCTCTTCCTGTCCTGACTCTTGTTCAAGCGTGTCCCAGGGCAGTGGCTGGGCAGAGCTTGGTGGGTGCAGGTGTAGCTGACCCAGAGCTGATCCCAGGGAATGCCATCAGCAGGGATTCTGCTGCATTTGGCAGCTGGGGAGGGGGATGTGTGTGAGCCCACCCTTTGTGTGAGCACAGGTTTCTTCTCTGGGGGTTTGCTGGCAGGGGTAAGAGGTCACTTCAAGAAGCAGAGCCTCCTAATTTCAAGTCCTTGCTGCTTGCAAGTGTTTTTTTGCTGTCAGTAATGCCTGTTGCATGTGTTTGCACAGCTGGATGCCTCTGTGACGCCGGCTGGACTGGCAGCAACTGCACTGAAGGTAAATACTGACTGCTGCTCCACTGCCTCTTCACAGCCTGGGAGAGGGGACTGGGAGCCACTTTCCAGCAGCTGCCTGCCCCAGGGGAGCAGGGAAGGGAAAAGCCACCCTGTGGGCTGGGCTGCTCTTTTCTGGCAGTGTGTTTAATTGCAGCTGGAGCATCTACAATTGGCTTGGTGTGGGACACTCAAGCCCTTGCTCCTTGTTCAGGGCACACACTCAGCTCATTGCTGAGCATCCCTGCACATCCTGAGCTGTGGCTGAGTGCTGGGATTGCTCACCTCTGCCCCAGAGCTCTTCTGGGCCTGCCTGTCCTACCCAAACGGGCTAAAAAGGAGAGGAAGGAGCAGAAAGAAAAGAGGAATTTGCTTCAGCAACAGAAAATTGTGGATTCCTGGTTAGTGTCAGCCCCAAAGAACTGCATTATTATCTGACAGCCCTTAAGTGAGCACAAAACATCCTCTGCTCCAGGGTGTTGCACCAGACCCTGCTTCAGGTGCTGCAGGTCAGTGCCTGTGGAATGTTCCAGAGGGCTGTCCTGCCATCCCACTCTCACACTCCTTGTGCCAGTGCTAGCAGAGTTGGCCCTGTTCTACCTCGTGTAACCACCCCAGGCCCCCCTCTATCTGAGTGAATGAGCTTGTTACAGTGGGGTGTGAACTTCCTGGCTGGCTGATTCTGTCAGTGATGTTCTGTTCCAGCCTGGGAACACTCAGCCAATCCCATCCCAGAGATGTTGCCCAGAGCAGCTGTGGCTGCCCCTGGGTCCCTGGAAGCGTCCAAGGCTGGGTTGGATGGGGTTTGGGGCATGGAGGAAGGTGTCCCTGCCCATGGCAGAGGGTTGGAGCAAGATGAACTTTAAACTCCTTTCCAACTCAAACCATTCCATGATTCTGTGATCCCAGTTTTACACAGAATCCCCTCTGAGACACAGCAAAGAGCAGCCCTGAATTCCCAGCATGGTGCTCCCAGGCTGCTGCAGGCTCAGCTGAGCTAAGGGAGCTGCAGCCACAGCCTCAGAGCAGGTGGAGCTTTGGCAATGACCAATCCCTTTGTGATCCCATCCCCAGAGTGTCCCCTGGGCTGGTTTGGGCCGAGCTGCCAGAGCCGCTGTGCGTGTGACCACTCGTGTCCCTGTGACCCCGAGACGGGCAGCTGCAACATCAGCCACCACGGGGCACTGCAGGACCGCTTACACAGAGGTACCGACTGCAGGGGGCTGGGCTTCGGGAAACGGCTGGGACAGTACCTTCAGTGAATAATGGTGTTTGCTCAGTCACAAGCTCTGCTTAACTTTGCTCTTCTTAGTGGAATTTTAAACTCTGCCCCACCTTTCTTCCCTGTTTTCCAGCTGGACAATGTTTGGCTTCCCAGAAAAAAGAAAAGAGCAAAGGAAAGTTCTCTCTGTCAGAGTAAGTGTGTGGTGCTCTCTGTGCACCTCAAGGGCTGTCACAGAGCATGGGGGGTGTTCAGTCTGCTCAGGAGGGGCCTCCTCACTCTCCACAACTCCCTGACAGGAGGGGACAGCCAGGGGGTCAGACTCTGCTCCCAGGAACAGGGACAGGACAAGGGGAAATGGCCTCAAGCTGTGCCAGGAGAGGTTTAGGTTGGATATTGGGGAAATTCCTTCTTGGAAAGGATGGTCAGGCACAGGGTGCCCAGGGAGGTGGTGGAGTCCCCATCCCTGGGGACATTTAGAAGCTGTGTGGATGTGGCAGTTGGGGACATGGGTAAGTGGTGGCCTTGGCACTGTTAATGGTTGGACTCGATGATCTTGGAGGGCTTTTCCAACCTGAACGATTCCCTTGTTCTCTCCTGCCTGAGAGCAGGGCCACAAGCTTGGGAACGCAGAGAAGGGACAATCCTCTGCACAGTGGGCACATGTGCCACAGGTGAGCTGTTGGTGATGTGATTTGTGTGTCCCACAGAAGCTGGTGGCTGTCCCTGAGCTCTGCCTTGGCCCTGCTGCTTGTGCTGAGTGTCCTGGGGAACGTGGGGCTGGTGCTGCGGGGGCGGCAGCACCAGGACCGGGACTATCGCTACCTCCCCCTGAGGGACATCAACGGGGACACCCCTCACAGCCCCACCTCTGCTGCCTGGGACCAGGAGGATGTTCAGGAGCCTGAGGACACTCAGGAGCCAAACCAGGAGTTCCTTTAGAGTCATGGATGGGATGAGGTATTTCACCCTGCATTGCCCCTCAGCACCGACTGGGACTGGGGCTGTTCCCACTGCAAACCTCAAACTCATGTCTGAGGAACCTCAGCCCAAGAACTGCCCTGTTGGGGCTGTGGTTTCCTTTCCTCTGCTGCCCAAGCACCCAGAACTGCAGCATTAGGGGATGCAGGACATCCCTTGGGTCAGGGAATTCCACAGCTGCAGATTCCTGCCAAAACTTGAGCAAAACAGGTGAGGGATGCAAGTTACAGGTACTTCAGAAAGATCCCTCCTCACCCAAGCAGTGCTTTTTAAGATGCAAGTTGAACTGCCTCTAGTACAAAGCTGGGCTTAAGGGTATTACAGTCAATGTGTGCCCTTCCTTGCTAAGCTCAGATTTTAATCAGAAAAGTGACAAAAAGTTCCACAATGTTGAAGCAGTTGCAGCAGCCAGTGCCAGCAGAGCCCTCCTCTCCCAGCCACGCAGGGTTGTGACAGCCCTGTGCAGGGCTGGAGTGTTGTCTGACCAATCCTCAGGCCAGAGCAGCCCCAGAGGGTGATGAGTGCTGTGTTTTGGGGCAGCTCCTGCAGCACAGCACCACAAAAAGCTCTGCCAGGTCCCAGGTTCCATTTGTGCATCTCCAACTCGCAGGGTCCAAAGGCTGTGCCCGGCTCTGTGGGCACTGACAGAGCCTGGAGCTGTCCCTGTGGGGAGGGGCACAGACAGGGACAGCCTGGCAGGGCTGGCATGACACACACTGGGCTGCCCTGCCCCAGCTGGGCACTCCTCAGAGGGACCAGCAAGAGCTCCAGGCCAGTCAGGCTCCTCAGCACCTCCTCTGGGAATCTGGGACACATCCTTGCACAGTTCCATGAAAACAGTGAGTTTGCTTCCCTGTGAGGGAAGACCCAGCCTTGGACGAGCCCCTTGGATGCTGCAGAGGGGTGAGAGCCTGTCTGAGCCCCCACATTTTTATGCATTCACTCCCTTTTTACCTCTCCAAGTAAAGGATGTGTAATTTCTGTGCCAGTGTTGGCATCAAATCAGCCTGTAACCAAGAGACTCTATTTTTCTATGATTTACAGAACATTATTTGAAACTTGAATAAAGTCTATTAGTGCTATGTGCCTGAAACTCAGAATTTGTGATGTGCAGCTGCAGAAGGAGCTGATCCTTTTCCAGTTTAACCTCAGCCACCCAGTGGAACCCAGGGGCTCTTTTATTTTTAATAACACCCACACTGCAGGATGTGCTAGGAAACTAAACAAAAGATGCTGATACTGTAGAAAAAAGCCCAAACATTTTAGTTAAAAAGTAGCAAAAAGTGAATACAAGCCTTATTTCTACTTCTGGGGGCAAGAGAGCAGCACACAGGCTTCAATTTTAATTGTCCTGCAATTTCAAGAGTTTGAAATCAACAGTTTGAATCAAACAAGTCCACATGTTCTCAGAGACGTTTTATTTCTCACATACCCAAAAGTACAGCTCTACCAGGACCCACAAACACCACCACTGGAGGACATCTGTTATTTCAGTGCCCTGCAGTGGGCTTTTACAGGAGGTTTGGGGGTTTTGGCTGAGAAAAATTAAGATTTCAATGTATAAAACCAAAGCCAGCTGCAAAGAAAAGTGCTGCTAGAAAACTTAATTAATGCCCATTTAATACACATGTAACTGAAAGCTTGGAAGTGGGTGCTGGTGTCACTAAAATCCAGTAAATGTGACTTGACTCCAATTTCACCTTCCAAGAGAGAAATCATCAGATATAAGGAGCATCACAAACGTGTTGGAGGAATATTAAAGTTAATTGCATGCAGGAATCTTTGACAGCTGCTGTCAAGTAAGTCCCTAATAGCTGTTCCTTGCATTAATTGCTCACAGTGCAAACATTTGGGATATTAAAGCAGTGTGAGTTTATAAAATGCCTTTTGAAATGAGGGATTCCCTGCCTGGAGCCTCAGCCCCAGCAGCTTCCCAGCCCAGGGTGGTGGACAGCTGGGCTTGCCACTTCCTACTGGGAATTGGGAGTGGATTGTGGCATTTTCAAAGCCTTTTGCCAATAAAGCAAACTGGGATTACAAATTGTTACTCCCAGTTCCTGGAAGGGAAGGGACAGAAGTGAGCTGGCTGAGCAGAGGGACACAGCTGCTCTGTCACTCAGGATTCCCTGGCCTGTTGGGAATTCTGTTCTGAGGAAGGACGGGGCTGCTCCGGTGTCTCCCTGGGACAGCCCCCACTGGCGGCTCTCGGCGCTCCCCTGGCACCCGGCAGAGGTGACACCTGCGGGGCTGGAGCTCAGCCCTTCTCCTTCAGCGGGGACAGAGCCCTCTTCACACAGAGAGCAGCAGAATGGCTCAGGATTGTGCCCTGAACGACAGCTGAGGCCAGCCACCATCCATCCTCACACCCCGTGTTTGCCCCTCCCTGCCCTGGGACAGAGCCCAGGGAATGGGGCAAACCCGGAGAGCTCCCTGGGAATGAAGGTGTCACACCTGGCTGGACTTAACTGCAACCTCTGGCACAGCATCCTGCACTCCCCCAGCACCACCAGACACCACAGCAGCTCTGAGGTAGGTGTTGTGTTTGCATAGGGAACATCTGAACCAGGGACAGCCCCAGTTTACTGGGAGCCAGTTTTTAATTAGCAGCTCCTTCCCTGCACACAGCCCGAGCAGGGAGGGAGCAGGAAGGGCTTTGCTGCATCCCCCAAAATGAGGCCACGGGCCAAGGTTGTGGCTTAGGAGATTTCTGAGGATCCAGGACACCTCCCAGACTCAGCTCACTGTGAAGAAAACTCTGAGTTTATTTTCTAAAGCTCATTGATGTCGTTTGAGGGAGGAAAAAGGTGATGTAGAAGAATTCTGTGTCTCTGGTATCTGCAGTTCACAAGGTCAGGTTTAAAAAGCACAGCACAGCATCCAGGCTGTTGCTCCCTTTCTCCTGTTAACATCAAGGAGGAAAAGGAAAAAAAATACTGGAGTATTTAAATTGGTTTCAAAGTAAATTGTCAGGTGGGATAAACCAGGCAGCCTTGCCAAAGAGAGGTCACAAGCTGCTTCACAGACCTGTGCCATGATCTCTGATGGGCAGAGGGATGGTCCTGCCAAGGGACAAGAGGAAAAACTGGCATTGGGATATCCCCAGAGCCAGGAACACCCTGTGGAACCAGCCCTTGACCTCACCCTTCAGAGACTGACCAAGTTCCAGGTGCTTCACTGACAAAAGTTAAACACCCAAAACTTCTGGTGGGCAGAAAACAGCATATCCCACATTTCAAAATAAAATTAAAAAAAACAGGGTAAAGGAAGAGATTCTTACCCAGAGCAAACCCAGGGAACAGGAATGTTGCCACTGTAGGATGTGAGCAACCATGTGAGAAAGGAAAGCAAAATCCTGAAACAGCACAGGGGGGACAGGGCTGGGTTTGCTCCTGGGGCTTTGGGAATCTGAAACTGTTTCTAGAATCAGATTTTATTGTAAGTCAAGGATTTTCCATGAGGGATACACACATGCACTTTTTCTTCCAGAATTCCTGAATTTCCAGAGGAAAGGTGGTATTTGTCCTTCTTTATCAGATGCCAGCTATGCTGAAATGCCAGAGACAAAAGTTTCATTTGCCTGGGAGAAATATTAAGGTCTATGGAACAAATGAGAATTGGAAATCAGAACTTTCCTGAGCTCTACATAACCAAATTACCTGTTCACAGGGAGAGATGCAAGGTGGACAGTGATTCCCTTGGCTCCAATCCTTTAAAAAACCCACCAAACAACTGAAAACCGTGTCAAGTTCTTTGTCTCTCATTGTACCAAATATTTTGGTTCTCTTCTCCTTTGGCAGAGCCTGGTGCTTCAAAAGCATTGATTACAAAAAGCAGGGTAGGAAAGAACAACTTCACAGATTCCTGAATAAAAACTTGCTGAGTGTTTGACACCTGCTCTCCTTTTGTTTTTCACCTGGACAAGAACATGGGTAACTTTGCACCCCAACCTGACTACAGGAACAATCAAAGTTCAGGGACAAACACGGCATTTTTGGTGTGTAGGAAGACAGTGCCTCTTCATGACAACTCCTGAACTCAGTCCTTGTTTCTTAATCCTAAAAAACTGCCCAAAAAAAGCACTGGACTCTCACCTTTCCTTGCAAGGAAGGTGACACAGCCCTTATTCCAATGCAGCCCTTTTGCAAGAACATGCAGTGATCACAAAGATCTGGACCCAAGCAGAAAGACTGCTTGGGATTGAAGACAATCAGTTAATCCTTTCTAAAACAAAGTTCATCCCATTAAAAAAGGTGACTGTATTTAATAAATAGTCATTTCTGACATTATAAATAAGTTAAGAATTAATTTAAAATAAGCTAGTATAGAATAAATAGGCTCCAGTAAGTGCTTACATACATACACTCCTCTCTGAAAGGTTTCAAGTGAGCTCATGTTTAAAAGAAGCGAGTGCTGTAATACTGCCAGAAAATCTTGTGCCTTCAGGAAATCAAATATTGCTTTTCTTAGCCCTTTAGTATTGGATTCAGTTCCCATCCACTTGGGAATGGGACAGACCTACTCATTATTGCTGTAAACCTGAGTAATAAGAATCAATAGTTTGGAAGATGCCACTCACTGGAGGCAGATTCAATGCCTGGAATTTCTAAAAAAAAAAATCATTTTGACTTTGTTTCTTAGCAGGGTTAAAAAAATCCAACACATTTCCCAGAGCATCCTGCCAGACCAGAAGAAGATTTTGGTCTGGCCTGGAAGTGATTTCTGAACTGTCCTACCTGTAACCAGGTATTGGCAGTTCCTTCCAAGGCCCTGGCCCTGGAATGCCCACTTGACTCTCTAGTGTGGAACCAGTACCCTGTGGGCACCCAGGACATTCCCTTAGTTTTGCCACCCAGGAATTATCTAAAGGTCCAACAGGTAAGGCAACATCAGCCTCTTCTGTGGGAAAAGGACCGATGGGAAGAGCCCTTTGGAGTGGAGTGGAATGGATTCCTGCAAACTCACAGGCACCCAAAATCCAAAGTGGTGAAGGAGGCTACTGAGAAGGAGGCAGCTGACCCAAAACTCCTAAAGCTGCCCTTGGAATTTCAGTTTTTGTGGCTGAAGCAACTCCCAGAGACCTCTCTGTGTCCAAATGGCTGTGACTGCCCCGAGGCTCAGCCCTGGAGCTCTTTGGTTTGGGGCTGGAGCAGCCCCAGGGGTCCCCCTGCTGCTGCTGAAGCCTTGGCTCTGCTATCTGGAGAGGTGGGAGCTGCTCTGGGACTGGCTGGAAGATGTGGTGACTCCACTCAGCTGGGAAAAGCCACTGTTGCAAGATTCCAGGCTCGACATGGATCCCCTGGGATGGGACAGAACAGATGTGCTGTTAGGAAGGCAGCAATTAAGGGACAGCTATTCCTCCCACCACTTACACAAGTGATTTTTGGCCCATCATTTCCCACCTGCTCTCTAAGAATCTCTGTGTCATGATGAAAAATTAATCGGTCAGAGACATTTTTTCCCAGTTACAGATATTATCCCTTGTCTCAGACTGTTGTTCTGGGGAAGGGAACACAGCTGGAGCCTTTGGGAACTGTCCCTAAGGAGAAAGGAAACCTCCAGAGAACTCCAAATGCAGCCTTGTAAACCCAAGGACTCCAGGCTGCTGAACAGCAGAGTTCCAACTCAGCTCCTCCTGCCAAAAGCAGGAGGAAAAGCTCAGGAAGAGCCCCAAGGAACAAGCACGACTGGAATGAGGCATTTCTGCAGCTCTGAGCCCACCAGGACCTGGCCAGGTCACACCTCAAGCTCACCACCTTCCAGTCTGTTCTGCCCAATGCTCCCTCCAGCTCCAGGGAAGGCTCAAGGACTCCCACAGAGCTCAGATTAACAGGAGATGGGATTGAAGGAGGAGGCCAGGCACACCCTGCCAAGGCTGGCTGTTCACCTGTTCAGAACTGCTCATCCTTCTCAAGTGTCAAACAAAATCATCTGGGGAAATAGCCCAGCTGATATTTAAAATACTCCAAAAGCAACTTCTCAAAATATTCCCAACTAAGATAAAAACCCTCCTGAGTCTAAAACCTTCTGCTCTTCAGGCAGCTGCAAGTAAGACCCAAAGCACAAATTCCACTGGTGGACACAGAGTCAAGGGAATCTACAGCACCAGAGGAGACTGGTTACACAAAACGCCACCAATTTTGTGTGCACCCACCTGTCAGTGAAACACACCCCATGGGGGTCTCTGAATGTTTAACTCACACTCAGTGCAACTTGTAGTAAACCCCTTGTAAATGCCCTACCTGAAGTCCTTGGAGGCCAGCACCTCGTAGTAGTAGATGAGCTTGCACTTGTGGCTGGAGCCCTGCAGGGAGGCCAGGACGTCGTCCACGCGCGGGAGGCTGGAGCTGGAGCAGGGCGGGGGCCCGTGCATCCTCCACTGCAGGATGTAAAAGCCAGGCCAGCGAGTGACATGGGAACCCTGCAGAGAGGGAGGGACAGCAGCTGAGCACAGGTGTCTTGGGGAATGGCTGAATGACCCAGCAGTGGTGTCATTCACCTGTCTCACCTGCCTGACACATAGCCCTGTAGTACCAGAGCAAATAAAAAAATAAAAAAGCAGCTTATTTAGGTTACTTTCCATTAGAATTTTAGCTTGGAGTCTCTTCCCAATGACTCACTCTAGGATTTCCCACTTTCTTTGGGTATCAACAAAATGATCACAGAATGGTTTGGGTGGGAATGGACCTCAAAGCTCATCCCATTCCACCCCTTTCCACTATTCCAAGCTCCAAGCCCCATCCAGCCTGGCCTTGGACACTTCCAGGGATCCAGGGACAGCCACAGCTTCTCTGGGCACCCTGTGCCAGGGCCTGCCCACCCTGCCAGGGAACAATTCCTTCCCAATATCCCATCCATCCCTGCCCTCTGGCAGTGGAAGCCATTCCCTGTGTCCTGTCCCTCCATCCCTTGTCCCAAGTCCCTCTGAAGCTCTCCTGGAGCCCCTTTAGGCCCTGGAAGGGGTTCTGAGGTGTCTCTGGAGCCTTCTCCTCTCCAGGTGAGCACCCCCAGCTCTCCCAGCCTGGCTCCAGAGGGGCTCCAGCCCTTGGGGAATCTCCATGGGCTCCTCTGGACTCTCTCCAGCAGCTCCACGTGCTGCTGCTGTTGGCCCCAGGGCTGGAGGCAGCTCTGCAGGTGGGGTCTCACCTGAGGGGGCGGAATTCCCCCTTCTCTGCTGCTGGGAATAACCACAGCCCCCACTTCCAGCAGTATCTGATTTCCCACACCATCAATTCCCTCCCTACCTTCTGATTAATTTGGAGTTTGCAGGACTCTGAACCCATGGCAGGACCCAAACCCCTCTGACCTGGATGCTCTCTCCTTCCCTGCAGACCAGAGGAGACTCCACCCTGCTGTAATCCACCCCCAGCACCCAGCTCTTGTCGATGAGCTGCACGTTGTCCCCTGCAGCAGAGGGACTTGGTGATGTGGCTTCTTTGTGACTTGGCTCAGGAGCTCGTTTGGAGTGAAAGAGGCTGAACACCACATCTCCCTTCAGGATGTCAAAGTCCCAAGTGATGACTGATTCCCCTTCCAGGATCTCCACAAGTATCTAAGAAAGGAACAGAACAAGCCCCTTGCAGGGTCAGGTGCTCAGGTGGCAGCAGTGTGTTCCTCCCCACTCTGGGGCAAACAGACTTGGCTCCACAATGCTTCAGCTGGCTGATGGTCTGGATTCCTGAGGGGGATACACACCAACTCCCACTCCCAACCCCACCACAGTACCCAACACAGGTGTTTTTACCTTTTCTCCCCATATCAGTTACTCGTTCTAGGAAAACCTCAGTGGAACTGAGGCACAAAGCAGGACACAGCAAAGAGCCAAATCAAAGTCACTCCCCATCAGAGAGGCCAGAAGACTGATTTGACAATTGCTCCTTTTTGGGACATCCTGTTTCCTGGTCACTCCCATCAGCAGTTCCCAGCACACACCTTCCTTTATCACCCCCATTACTGTCCCAGCTCCACTGCTGGGAACAGGAGCTGAACTATCAGAAGGGAAACTGAGTGGCCTTTATTTCTCCCAGGAGGAAGGGGAGGAGGAAGAGACTGGACCTTACAGAAGGTCAGGCCATAGTAGAGATGAGACACTGCTGCTCAAACTGCTGTTCTTAACTCTCACACTTCAGCTGTTCCACTGCAGGAACAGCAGCTGCTGCCGAGCCCTCTCCTGCTCCCTGTGTGGGAACCCCTGGCTGCTGCAGTCAGGCCCAGCAGAGAGGACAGGTCCCTGTCCCAGCCCAGCACCTCAAGCTGTGCTCTGTACCTCGTGTGGGGCTCCTTTGAGGACACTTGCAGAGTGGTAGATGGTTTCTGTCCACAGCCGGATGTGATCTGGGTTCTCCAGCTCGTCCTCGGTTTGGTAAAGGGACTTGGGGACGAGTCCCCCTTCTGAGACAGTGCACTGCAATGGCCAGACAGACAAACAGGAGGGCTCAGCATGTTCCAGAAGTGAAGCAGGAACACTTGCTGCCTGTCAGACATGGGCTCACCCCTCAGCTGAGCCAGAATTGCAGTTACTGGAACTGCCAAGGTTTATGTGAGCTCCCTGTAGAGAGCTGCCCTCTGACCCTGCTCCAGGATCCCCAGGGCAGCACCACCACTGCAGGGGGCAGCCCCCTGTGCCCAAATGAACTGCCCTGTGCCCAGAGCAGGGGGATGCTGGCCAGAGCTTACCCCCTTCCAGAAAGCAGTGGAAGGCCAGGGTGGTGAGGAAGAGGGAATCAGTTCCAGATTGCACCTGCACTAGAGGAAAGAAAACCCACCATGCAGTCTCCTCCCAGGAAGTCTGGGATCACATCCTTGTCCACATAGTCCACCAGCCCTCCTGAGCCCTGGTAGTTATTGCCACTGTAGATGAGGAACTTCTGCCGTGTGTTCTCATTGATAAAGGGACTGACCTGAAAGACAAAGGGCACACGAGACACGGCTGTCACTGAGGGCAGCTGGAGACACTGTCTGAGCCATCTCATCATGATGCTTTGGCCTCTGGAACATCTCAGCAGCTTCACAGCTCTGAGGCACCTCCCAAAGAGAGGCACAACAAATGGAAAATGTTCTCTCTCTCTGTAGCATCATCTCACAACACTTTCTGCTTCATGTAAAGGACGTCTGCAGTCACTGCCTCACCTACAAACCTCCCAAGAAATGTAACAACCACATTCTCACATTGCCAGAGCAGTCAGCAGGCACCAGGCAGAACCAGATTTCTTATTTACTTATTACCCTTCAGTGTCCTATGGCATGAGATTAAAAGGTGTCTGTCTTTTCCCACCTATATGAAAGCCCACCAAGTTTGGGTGCAATGGGGAATTCCCATTCAGGTTTCTCATCCTGTCCTGGTGGATGGAAGTCACCAGAACCCAGTGAGCTACAGGCACCCCATGACCTGGCTCTGCTGTGGCTTCTCCAGGAGCTCACTACAAGTTGCCTGGAGATGTTCCCTCCCTGCCTCTGCTGATGTAGCTATTTGTGAATCTGCACCAGTGATGCTGCAGAGCCCAGGTTTCACCCACCAGGGTCCAGAGCACGGGGAAGACCCGTGGTGCTCTCACAATCAGAAGCCTGCCCAGGGTCTCAGGGTAGTTGTCCTCCACCACCTCAATGATCCTGAGCAGGGCCTTCACCCCAGGCCGCCACAGGTGTCTCATATTGAGCCCTTCCAAGTCCACCAGGCATGTCCAGGATCTAAAATAAACAGACAGAAAAAGACCTGTCAGAACTTTAGAGTGTGGTGGCTGCTCAGTTTAGGATCCACAGCAACCCCACAGCCCGTGCAGGATCCAGGGAATACAACAAGGGACACGAGCAGTTCCAATAAAAGCACATCTCCACTTGGGCAGCAGAACACCTGAATCCAGGTGAGCTCCAGGCAATACAGACCCAACCCCAAGGGCAAGAACACCTGCCACTCTGGAAGAAGGTGAAGGTATGCAGGACTATTGCTAAAAAATGTAAAAATGTGTTTTAAATTAAGGTGGAATCTGGCAGACAGGCTCCTGTATTAAAAAAACCTAGAATTTCAAAGATGTGGATTAAAATCACCAAGACAGGAAGATTAAATTAATCTGAGATGGGATATGAAAATGATGTAAGGAAGGATCAATGCTTGCTTTCCAATGAAACTGCAGGATTTGTCTGCATTTTAAGTCCAGCAAATAAATGTATATCTATCTGTGGTCCCCATCCAGCCCATAACACACACTGCTGTCTGCACTGTAACCCTAAGGACATCACCCCAAACCACAGCAGCACCCTTAACCATGGCAGTGAGAGTTTGCAAGGACTCAGGAAAATAATAAAAACAAAACCACCATACTGACGTGATGGGGCGGCCAAAGATGTTGGTGTTTTCCTCACATCTCTTCTGTCCTTCCTCATTAATGGACAGAACCTGAAATCAAAGACAGCACAGACAGGGATTAGCCTGAGTATGTCTGAGTAACCAGGACAGCCTGGAGATCTTATTTAAAAAAATACAGAAAGCAGAAGGCAGTGATAGATGGGATACTGGGATGGAATTCCTCCCTGTGAGGGTGGTGAGGACCTGGCACAGGGTGCCCAGAGAAGCTGTGGCTGCCCCTGGGTCCCTGGCAGTGCCCAAGGCCAGGCTGGAGGAACCTGGGACAGTGGAAGGTGTCAGGAAGTGGCACTGGATGAGCTTTAAGGTCCCTTCCCACCCAAACCATTCCAGGATTCCTGATGCACCATGACAAGATTTCCCAACACCTGAGGGGAACAGGTGACATGCAAAGGCACAACTCACATGTCGCAGCAGGGATTCCTCTCCCAGGGCCTTCACCAAACCCTTGGTGTCCATCTGGCCGAGCCGGAGGATGTAGAGCGGCCGCCCGTCTTCAAAACAAAGGGTTTAGAGAGGGCAGCACTTTAGTCTCCCAGGCTATCACTCACATCTTTTAGAAAAGCCACTTTAAATATTTGAAAGGGACAAAAATTACTGCCAAGAGCAACCTTTTCAGAGAAATTCCTTTGCACTGCCTGATCTGTGCAGAGGAAATACAATTACAGGGAAGCAGAGTGGCTACTCACAGGCACTGAACTGCTTTGTTCACTTAAACAATGTCAGTACAGCTTTCCCCAACACCCCAGGTCACTGCTGAGGCACCAGAACCAGCCTGTGCCAGGGGCAGCTCCTCACCTTTGTCCTGGTAGTGCCACCCCCCGGTGTAGTACTCCTCCAGCAGGGCTGGGGGTCTCCAGGACTGCAGGATGAAATCCACCTGGTACTGCTTGCGCCAGGCCAGCGACTGGCACAGCATCTCCCGCGCTTTGTCAATGTTGAAGTCCCGGGCGCGCAGGAACCGCAGGATGTGCTCATCCTTGGGGATCTGTGAGAAGAGAAAGTCCCAGGATCAGGGCTGGAATGTTCACTTTGGTCTGCAGAGGAGGCTGCACAGTTTACACCATTTTTTAATCTTTTAAAACAAAGACAGCAAACATTAAACTTCTCTTCCACCTCCCTCCCTCCGTAGCTAACCCAGCTGGAGGCAGCAGAGGGTGCCAAGAGCACAAAAGAAGGGACCAACTCACTGACTGTGAGAAGCCTTTCCCCACTATAATTCCCAGGAGCAAACCCTGGGCTGGCTGATGTTTCCCTTGGTTTGTTATCCACAAGGACCTCCAAAACATTGTGTGAAAGTCAGGGAGCTGCAGGTTCATCTGCCCAGGACAAATCAGTACAGGATGGCAAGAGGTGACAAAGAGCCACAGCTAACACAGAGCACACCAGGCACTGGAGGGGAATCACAACTGCAGGCTGAATGATGCCACCAGTACCAATTCCAGCTCTTGTGCAGGCCCTGCTGCTGTTTGAACAGGAAAGCTGCTGAGTGCTTCCAAAGGCTTCCCTGCCCCATCACACCACAACAACTCTTGATCCAAATCAACCCAAACTACAACACCCCCTCTCCCAATCACTCACCCCAGCACCAGCAGTAATCCTGACATCACAGGCACTAAAGCTTTCCAAAGCAAGTCTGCAGAATGGCTTATTCCAACCTCCTTCCAGATCTGCCATGCTCTCTTTAGCTGAAGAATCAAAGAAAACTTGCCAGGAATGCCAAGCAGCAGGAATTAACAACAAACCTGATGGATTCCACAGACGTGCCAAATCTAAGAGCCTGTCAGCTGCAAATCCAACTGGATTAAAGCTGCATGTGCTGCTGGATTCCCAGTCCCTCACTCCAACTTCCCCAAAAGTGCTTGGCCTCATTCTCTACAAGATTTCATAAAAAATTCTAGCTCTGTGGAGCAGGGATTGTCTCTTCCAGAGCATCCATATTGTGCTAGCACAGCCCAGCCCTGCTGGGACACAAACCCCCGTGTTCAGGAGTCAAAGCTCCTTTGTTTGTCCTCTGCCATGCTCAGGGAAACAGAAAGCTGGGTAGAAAGCAAGGCTGGCAGCTGTGTCAGGAGGGAGCAATCTCAGATCCACAAGCAAGAGATGGTAAGAGTTGACTCACCTAAAGAAGGGGCAGAGTTCAAGCAGCCTAAACCAATCCTAAAGCACTTTAGGAGCTGGGGGGAGATTAACATTGGTTCTAGCACTGCACCTGTGTGCCCTGGAAAGCAGAGAGCAGCCTTCCCAAGGGTGGTCTCAGGAGAATTTAGAGCAATTCACTATCACAGCAATTTTAAACCCAGCAGAGTGTTCACCAGGTAATTCAGGTTTGTGTTCCTGCTGCTCAGAGGCAACCATCACTCATCACCCAGACACCCACAACAACCCCTGGATCTCTGCAGGAGAGGGGATGGCTGGTGGAAGGTTTGATACGTCTCATGTTTCAAACCTCCCCTGTACAGGGCTCCAGGCAGGAGGCAAATCCATCACTTCTCTTTGGACCAAAGGCAGGAAGCTCCAAGAAGACCTATTCCACAGTGGAATTAGTCTTTTATCCTTGTCCAACCAAAGCAGTAACTCCCACATGTAAGAAAACAAAGGTTTAATTTCAGGCTGATTTTGTATTCACTGGTTAAACTCTTGCACTCTCCTGCATGGTGCAAAACCTTGAACAGAGCTTTAAGCTGCTGCAATTTTAACACCTCTTGCAGTTTGTTCCTTCAGTTTCTCAGATTTTCTAAGCTACAACATATCTGACTGTAAAGGTAATGTCTGCTTTGGAAGGAACAGGGAAGGGATAGTGAAATAGGACAGAGGACAAAAATAAGAAGGACCATTTTCCAAGAAACAGGAGATCTATTTTTTGATAATTTCTGACAGAGGAATAAGGCCATCTCTGCTCTGAATTAAAAGAACAGATTGTCACAGCAAGGTAAGAGCCTCTCCAGGGAAAACCCCAGTCTTGCAGGATAAGCTGCTGATTTTGGCCTGCACTGCCAGGGAATCAGGAGAAGCAAAGAGCCCAGCAGTCTGGGGGCTCAAGATGAAGTTTCAGTAGCCAGCACCTCCCTTCCCATGTGCCCATGTCCTCCTGGGGACAAGGCCCACCAAGGCCACCCAAAGGTCTGAGACAGCTCCCACTGTTCCTGGAGCTCAGGATTCAGCTGTGCCTTCCCAAGGCTCCCAGCACAGCACAGGGGACAAGGCTGCCACTCCCTGCCAGCTCCAAGCACCCAAGGGGCAGTTGAGTCGTTCCACATTTTGCTCATGTGCACCTTTTCCTTCTCCAGCTTCCATTCCCCAGCCTCTGACAGGGAGGGAGGAAAACCAACCTGTGGGTTGATACTTTTCAACCTAAACAAAGGTTTAGGTGGTGCCTGTTACAGCTGAAAGCAGGATCCTTGCAGGTCATAGCAGGGAAAAAGCCTCCCTGTCTTTGGGATGTCCTCCCATCCAGGACCCACTAAGTGAGATGTCTCCTACCCCAATGGAGCCCACACCATTTCACTGTTCAAGTGTCCATAAAAAGTCTCCTGTCCTCTGTCTCAGAGCACAGTTACACCTGGGGACTGATCCCTGCCTGTCCAGTGCCTCTCATCTGACCAGAGGCTGAATCACAGGCACACACAGATCTAAAGCAATTTCCAGCAGAGCCCTTTTCTTGGTGAAACCCTTCCTGCTCTCACAACTCATTCACCACCCCCTGGCTGGATGGGAGCCCAGCCCCAGCTCTTTCCTCACAGGCAGAACATCACAGTGACACCAGGACAGCTGCCAGGGAGGTGTCACAGCCCTTCAAGGGGCCCTTTGCTGCATCAGGTGTGTAGGTATACACAATACATTATATATATTAATATATATAAAATATATATAAAAAGAATATATTTTATATATATATATAAATACATGTAGTATAATATATTGTTATATATACAGTGTATGTATACACAATATTATATATCACACATATATTCCTGTTGTCTCTACCTGCCTCCAGCAGCCACCACCCTTCTGGTACAAGTTACCCAACTGTTGATGCTGCTGTACACCAGTGGCCTTGGCCAGCTTTGGCAGATATTTGGTGGTGGGAATTTATCAGCTCTTACAATTCAACAGCACTGTTGGTGTCTGGAGCTTATCAGCTGTTGGGAGCCTCTCACAGAGCCCCAACACCTCCTGTTCTCTTCTGGTTTTCTGGGAGCTCTTTCTCCATCCACATTCCTAGGTACCAACAAAAGCCACGTGCCTGCTCACACACAAGGGAACTTCAGGAGTTCAACAGCAGCAGAACAATAGCACTAAACCTTTGTTAGATTTTATTTCTACTGAGGTGATTCACATTCACTTTTCCTAGCAAAAACAGCATTCTAAAGCATGTTCAGACTCCCTGTACTCAGATGAGATGTGCTCTGAGAATACAGCACAGCATACAAAGCACCTTGTAAGCAGCAGTCACTTTTGGAAAGACCATGTAAAGAAAAAAGAATAAAAATCTTCCCAAACCCAGGGATGCCAATTAACTCCCTAACCCATCCTGACTGAGCTGATTCCTTGTAAGCCAGGCAGCTTTTACTGTTGAAACCTCATCCAGGTTTTCAGTTTCCAAGGGGGATCACTGGCTCCTCTTCCCAAGCACCCTTTATCTACACAGCCCACCCAGCTTCTCTCTCTGGTGCTATCCTTGGTCCTTCTTTCCTTCCCTCCTAATTCCTCTCCATCAGAAAATCTGGAGTTAAACCCCTTGAGGCATTCATGCTGCCCTAGACCCTTTCTTTTCCTACTCACATATTGGTTACCCTGCTGGTCTGACAGAGACTTTCCTCCAAAAGGAGGCCAGGTAGCTTCTGGACATTCCAGCAGAGTAGAGACACACCTGCCCCTCGGTGCCTGTGCTGCTTCTCAGGGAAAAATCAGAAAACCACAGAATTTCCCTGAGTGGAAGGACCCACAAGGATCATCCAGTCCAGCCCCTGAACCTGCAGAGACATCCCATCAATCCCATCCTGTGCATCCCCAAGAACATTATCCAAACACTCCTGGAGCTCTGGCAGCCTCGGGGCTGTGCCCATTCCCTGGGGAGCCTGGGCAGAAGAACCTTCTCCTGATCTCCATCCTGAGCCTCCCTGACACAGCTCCAGCCATTTCCTGTCCCTGTCACAGAGAGCAGAGATCAGAGCTGCAGCCCTGGTGAGCTCTGTGCTCCATCTCCTCCAGCTGAGCAAACCAAGAGCCCTCAGCTGCCCCTCCTATGGCTTCCCCTCCTGACCCTTTCCCATCCTCATCTCCCTCCTTTGGGCATTTTCTGACAGCTTTAGATCCTTCTGATATTGTGGTGTCCAGGACTAGAGGTGAGGCCACTCTGGCACAGAACAGAGCAGGACAGTGCCTGCAGGACACAGTGACCCTTTGGGCTGCCAGGCTTGACTCACGTTCAGCTCAACATCAACCAGGAGCCCCAGGTCCCTTCCTGTGGTGGCACTCCAGCCTCTCGGGGTGTTTGTGCAGCCAGGGTTTCCCATCCCAGCTGGGGATTCCCCCTGGATGCCCCTCTGTGCCTGCCCTACCCACCTTTCCCTTGTGAGTCTCCTGGAGCCACTGGCGCAGGCGGATCAGGCAGCTCTCCTGCATCGGGGTGAGCTGGCCCAGGTAGCGCTCGATGTAATCAGCGTCCAGTTTGTCAGCTGGAGGGAGGAAACAACAACTCAGAGCAGACTGGCACAGCCAGAAGCAAGGTGAGCAGTTATTTCTACACATTGGGTTCCCTATGATTTACATGGGATTTGCTCAGGAGCCTCATTCCAGCTGCCTGAGTGAGGAAGGGAGGGAAGGGAGGAAGGAAAGGGAGGAGGGACACTCTCCTGGTGATTGGGGCATCACACCACAGGCAGTACATGCTGTATCACAGCTGGATCACTCCACCTGTCTCTGGGAACATCAGTTTTCCATTCAGTCCTGAATTGCTCCAGCAGGAGTTTTAAAAGCTCTGTCATGAGCTCTGGCACTCAGCTCACCAACTGCTCCAAGACCTGGGCACTTCCATCTCACACCTCCTAAATCTCATGCACAACTGCAGTGACAAGTGGCTTGCTGGAAAACCAAGCCATTATTCTGCCCAGGGACACCAGAGACAAAGGGAGAACAACAGCACATTTCTGACAGCCAGGGAGGCTTTTGGCAGGAGGAGAAGTCCTGTGCACATCAAGCAGCTCAAGGCTCCTCCAGCTCAGGGACAAAGGACAAAGGGTTGGTGACTGCCA